>NW_026599285.1:25934-181875 GCF_023634085.1 Falco cherrug
ATCGGTGCTGAGCACCCCAACGGAGGGATCTGAGTTCCGAGGGATCCCCCGGGAATCCCTAACGGAATTCCGCGCCGCTTTCCTCCACTACTTGGATTTCAGCCAAAAACAAACTTTCGCCAAATTGACCAAACTCCACCGGGAACGCGCGGCCCTTCCCATCTCCCAATTCCGGGATCGCATCCTGCAAGCAGTGGCTCAGCACCAAGTGGTGCTGATCGCCGGCGACACCGGCTGCGGGAAATCCACGCAGGTGCCGCAGTTCCTGGCGGCGGCCGGTTACAGCCCCGTGGCTTGTAGCCAACCCCGCCGCGTCGCCTGCGTCTCCCTCGCCAAACGCGTGGCCTTCGAGAGCCTGCACCAGTACGGCGACCAGGTCAGAAACCAGTTTGCCCAGTTGCTTAAAAGGGTGAGGTGGGGGTGGGGTGGGGAACTGGGAGCCGTTGGGGGGGTGCTGGTATCTTTCCTCGCCGCGTGACGGGGTGAGTAAAGGGGTTGTAGGGAATGGGGGGGGTCTGGGGGTATCCCTGGGGGTGGGGGGGCACCCATAGCTCTTGGGGGGGGGGGCACCCTTGGGAGTAGGTGGGCAGCCCTCGGGGGATGTTGGGGGGTGGGGGTGGGGGTCAGGGGACACCCCTGGGGGTGGGTGGGCACCCCATGGGTATTGGGGAGGGGGCACCTATGGGTATTGGGGAGGGGGCACCCCTGGGGGGTTCAGGGGACACCCCTGGGGGTGGGTGGGCACCCCGGGGGGATGTCGAGGGGGCACCCATGGGTGTTGGGGAGGGGGCACCCCTGGGGGGTTCAGGGGACACTCCTGGGGGTGGGTGGGCAGCCCTGGGGGGATGTCGAGGGGGCACCCATGGGTGTTGGGGAGGGGGCACCCCTGGGGGGTTCAGGGGACACCCCTGGGGGTGGGTGGGCACCCCGGGGGGATGTCGAGGGGGCACCCATGGGTATTGGGGAGGGGGCACCCCTGGGGGGTTCAGGGGACACCCCTGGGGGTGGGTGGGCACCCCGGGGGGATGTCGAGGGGGCACCCATGGGTGTTGGGGAGGGGGCACCCCTGGGGGGTTCAGGGGACACTCCTGGGGGTGGGTGGGCAGCCCTGGGGGGATGTCGAGGGGGCACCCATGGGTGTTGGGGAGGGGGCACCCCTGGGGGGTTCAGGGGACACTCCTGGGGGTGGGTGGGCAGCCCTGGGGGGATGTCGAGGGGGCACCCATGGGTGTTGGGGAGGGGGCACCCCTGGGGGGTTCAGGGGACACTCCTGGGGGTGGGTGGGCAGCCCTGGGGGGATGTCGAGGGGGCACCCATGGGTGTTGGGGAGGGGGCACCCCTGGGGGGTTCAGGGGACACTCCTGGGGGTGGGTGGGCAGCCCTGGGGGGATGTCGAGGGGGCACCCATGGGTGTTGGGGAGGGGGCACCCATGGCGGGGGTTGGGGGACACCCCTGGGGGTGGGTGGGCAGCCCTAGGGGGATGTCAGGGGGGCACCCATGGTTCTGGGGGGCCCCGGGGGTCTTGGGGGTGCACCCCTGGGGACTGGGGGGCCTGGAAGGGTCAGAGGGGCCCTGGGGGGGGGTCCTGGGGGGGTGTGTGTGTTTGACAGGAACCCCTGGGGGGGTTGGGGGGCCCGGAGGGGTCAGGGGGGTCCTGGGGGGGGGGGGGGGTTGGGCAGGAACCTCTGGGGGGGATTGGGGGGCCTGGAGGGGTCAGGGGGGTCGTGGGGGGGGGTCTGTGAGGGGGGGTTGGCACCTCCCAGAGGTGGGCGCCCTGGAGAGGTTTGGGGGTCCCTGGGGGGGGTTGTGGGGAAGAATCGGTGCCCCAGGGGGGGTCCTGGGGGGGTTGGTACCACCCATAGGTGGGGGTCTTCGGGGGGTTTGGGGGGGATTCCAGGTGGGGTTGGTGCCCCGGTGGGTCCCCTGGGGGGGAGGGGGGGGGGGGGGGCACCCATGGGGGGGTTCAGACTTGGTACCCAGAAACCTTTCTTCACTGGGGGGGGGGGTGGGGTGTCAAATGCCCTCCGGCGTGTTTTTAGGGAGGGGGGTGATGTCCTGTCGGCGTCTTTAAGGCGAAAACATCCTTAATGATATGGTTTGATATGGTTTGATATGGTTTGATATGGTTTAATATGGCTTAATGTGGTTTAATACAGTCTAGTCTAATACGGTTTAATACGGTTTAATACGGGCTAGTTTAATATGCTTTGATACGGTTTAGTACAGTTTAGTATGGTTTAGCGTGATCTACTTTAACATGGTTTAATTTGATTTGATCTGGTTTGATGTGGTCTAGTCTAATAATAGTTTGATATGGCTTGATAGAACGTGGCTTAATATGGTTTAATATGGTTTAATACAGTCTAGTCTGGTTTGATGTAGCCCGGTTTGGCACGGTTTGATACAGCCCGGTTTGGTACGGACCGGTTTGGTACGGACTGGTTTGATACAGCCCGGTTTGGCACGGACCGGTTTGATACAGCCCGGTTTGGCACGGTTTGATACAGCCCGGTTTGGCACGGTTTGATACAGCCCGGTTTGGCACGGACCGGTTTGGCACGGACCGGTTTGGCACGGACCGGTTTGATACAGCCCGGTTTGGCACGGACCGGTTTGATACAGCCCGGTTTGGCACGGACCGGTTTGATACAGCCCGGTTTGGCATGGACCGGTTTGATACAGCCCGGTTTGGCATGGACCGGTTTGATACAGCCCGGTTTGGCACGGACCGGTTTGATACAGCCCGGTTTGGCACGGACCGGTTTGATACAGCCCGGTTTGGCACGGACCGGTTTGATACAGCCCGGTTTGGCACGGACCGGTTTGATACAGCCCGGTTTGGCACGGACCGGTTTGATACAGCCCGGTTTGGCACGGACCGGTTTGGTATGGACCGGTTTGGTACGGTTTGATATAGACTGGGTTGAATGGGTTTTAATACGGTTTAATATATTCTAGTCTAATATGGTTTGATAGGGTTTAATACAGCCTAGCCTGGCCTGGCCTGGCCTGGTTTGGCCTAGCCTGGTTTGGCCTAGCCTGGTTTAGCCTGGCCTGGTTTAGCCTGGTTTAGCCTGGTTTAGCCTGGCCTGGCCTGGCCTAGCCTGGTTTAGCCTGGCCTGGCCTGGCCTGGCCTGGTTTAGCCTGGCCTGGCCTGGTTTAGCCTGGCCTGGCCTGGTTTGGCCTGGTTTAGCCTGGCCTGGCCTGGTTTGGCCTGGTTTAGCCTGGCCTGGCCTGGTTTGGCCTGGTTTGGCCTGGCCTGGCCTGGTTTGGCCTGGTTTGGCCTGGCCTGGCCTGGTTTGGCCTGGTTTGGCCTGGCCTGGCCTGGTTTGGCCTGGTTTGGCCTGGCCTGGCCTGGTTTGGCCTGGTTTGGCCTGGCCTGGCCTGGTTTGGCCTGGCCTGGTTTGGCCTGGCCTGGCCTGGTTTGGCCTGGCCTGGTTTGGCCTGGCCTGGCCTGGCCTGGCCTGGCCTGGTTTGGCGTGGTTTGGCCTGGCCTGGTCTGGTTTGGCCTGGCCTGGTTTGGCCTGGCCTGGTCTGGTTTGGCCTGGCCTGGCCTGGCCTGGCCTGGCCTGGTTTACCCTCCCTGGCCTGGCCTGGTTTACCCTGGCCTGGCCTGGCCTGGCCTGGCCTGGCCTGGTTTGGCCTGGCCTGGCCTGGCCTGGCCTGGCCTGGCCTGGTTTGGCCTGGCCTGGCCTGGTTTGGCCTGGCCTGGCCTGGCCTGGTTTGGCCTGGCCTGGCCTGGCCTGGCCTGGCCTGGCCTGGCCTGGTTTGGCCTGGCCTGGCCTGGCCTGGCCTGGCCTGGTTTGGCCTGGCCTGGTTTGGCCTGGCCTGGTTTGGCCTGGTTTGGCCTGGTTTGGCCTGGTTTATTCTGGCCTCGTTTAGCCTGGCCTGGTTTGATATGGTTCAATATAGTCTAGTCTAGCTTGGTTTAGCCCAGCTTAGCCTGGTTTAGCCTGGTTTGATATGGTTTAATACAGTCTAGTCCAGCCTGGTTTAGCCCAGTCTAGCCTGGTTTAGCCGTGTCTGGTTTAATCTGGTTTAATCTGGTTTAATCCAGTTTTGTCTAGCCTGGTTTAGTACAGTTCAGTATAGCTGGGTTTGATACAGCCTGGTTTAACGTGGTTCAGTCTAATATGGTTCAACATTGTTTAGCCCGATTCGCCCCGATTCGCCCCGATTCGCCCCGATTCGCCCCGATTCGCCCCGATTCGCCCCGATTCGCCCCGATTCGCCCCGATACGCCCCGATACAGCTCGATATGCCCCGATACAGCCCGATAGAGCCCGATACACTTTGAATTTTGGGTAGGGGTCAGGCAATCGGCCCAGGGGATGGATTTGGTCCTTCCCGCCCGGCATTTTTTTCCCATTTTTTTTTTTGCTGTCCCCCTCCCCGCCGCAGGTGGGCTACCAGATCCGCTTCGAGAGCAGCCGCTCGCCCGCCACCAGCATCCTTTTCCTGACGGAGGGGCTGCTGCTGCGGCAGGCGCAGCGGGAGCCCAGGCTGCCCGCCTACCGCGTCGTCATCGCCGACGAGGTCCACGAGCGGCACCTGCACGGCGATTTCCTGCTGGGCGTCCTGCGGCGCCTGCTGCCCGCGCGGCCCGACCTCAAGCTGGTGCTTATGTCGGCCACCATCAACATCCGCCTTTTTTCGGGATATTTCGGGGGTGCCCCCGTGCTGCAGGTGCCGGGAAGGATTTTTCCCATTTCGGTAAGATTTTCGGGATGGAGGAATCATTTTTCACATCTCGGTAATATTTGAGGGACGAATCGGTTTTTTTTTTTCCCATCTTGGGAAGATTTTTGGGATGAATCGTTTTTCCCATCTCGGTAAGATTTTAGGGACGTATCATTTTTCCCATCTCGGCAGGACTTTCAGGATAAATCATCGTTTTTCCCATCTCAGAAGATTTTCGGGACGAATCGTTTTTCCCATCTTGGTAAGATTTTCGGGACGAATCATTTTTCCCATCTCGGAAGATTTTCGGGACGAATCATTTTTCCCATCTCGGAAGATTTTCGGGACGAATCATTTTTCCCATCTCGGAAGATTTTCGGGACGAATCGTTTTTTCCATCTCGGAAGATTTTCGGGACGAATCGTTTTTTCCATCTCGGGAAGATTTCAGGGATGGGATGAATCGTTTTTCCCGTCTCAGTAAGATTTTTGGGATGAATCGTTTTTCCTGTCTTGGTAAGATTTTCGGGATGGATGAATCATTTTTCCCATCTCTGTAAGATTTTTGGGACAAATCGTTTTTCCCATCTGGGGAAGATTTTTGGGATGGGATGAATCATTTTTCCCATTTCGGGAAGATTTTCGGGAGGGAGGAATCATCGTTTTTCCCATCTCGGGAAGATTTTCGGGATGGATGAATCGTTTTTCCCATTTCGGGAAGATTTTCGGGATGGAGGAATCATCGTTTTTCCCATTTCGGGAAGATTTTCGGGAGGGAGGAATCATCGTTTTTCCCATCTGGGGAAGATTTTCGGGAGGGAGGAATCATTGTTTTTCCCATCTCGGTAAGATTTTTGGGATGGAGGAATCATCGTTTTTCCCATTTCGGTAAGATTTTCGGGAGGGAGGAATCATCGTTTTTCCCATCTCGGGAAGATTTTCGGGAGGGAGGAATCGTTTTTTTTTCCCGTCTCGGTAAGATTTTCGGGACGAATTGTTTTTCCCTTCTTGGTGAGATTTTAGGGATGAATCTTGGCGCGGGGCGAACGTGAATCTCTCCCTGGAGCCAACGTGACCTCCCTGTCTCTCCTCCAGGTGATCTACCAACCGATCCCTAAGGAAGAAGGATCCACGGTGGGGAAATCGGGGAAAGCGGAGCGCCTGGATCCCCTCCCCTACCTGCGGGTGCTACAAGCCGTCGACCACAAGTACCCGCCGGAGGAACGCGGGGACCTGCTGGTCTTCCTCAGCGGGGTGGCCGAAATCGGCGCGGTGCTGGAGGCGGCGCAGCCGTACGCTGCCCGGACGCAGCGTTGGATCATCCTCCCCTTGCACAGCACCCTCTCCGTGGCGGAGCAGGATAAGGTGGGCTCAACCTTGGGAATTGGGGGTGGGATTCTGGCACGGAGGGAAGAATCCCGGAGCCGTGACGCGGCGCTGGGTGGTTTTGGGGTGCAGTTTCCCATCTGCAGAGGTTGGCTCCGCGCTGGAGCCGGCCCTGTTGACCCAGGACTGTTATTTCATTATTTCTTCTTACCCAGGATTGTTATTTTTTTGTTATTTTTTCGTCTTCATGACCCAGGACCCTTATTTCGTTATTTCTTCCTACCCAGGATTGTTATTTTTTTGTTATTTTTTCGTCTTCATGACCCAGGACCCTTATTTCGTTATTTCTTCCTACCCAGGATCGTTATTTTTTTGTTATTTTTTCGTCTTCATGACCCAGGACCGTTATTTCGTTATTTCTTCTTACCCAGGACCGTTATTTTTTTGTTATTTTTTCGTCTTCGGGTCTTCATGACCCAGGACCGTTATTTCGTTATTTCTTCTTACCCAGGACCGTTATTTTTTTGTTATTTTTTCGTCTTCGGGTCTTCGTGACCCAGGACCGTTATTTCATTATTCTTACTCAGGATCATTATTTTTTGGTTATATTTTGTCTTCGGGTCTTCCTGACTCAGGAAGTTATTTCATTATTTCTTCTTACCCAGGACCGTTATTTTTTGGTTATTTTTTGTTATTTTTTCATTTCAGGTCTTCGTGACCCAGGACCGTTATTTCATTACTTCTTCTCACCCAGAATCGTTACTTTTTTTGTTATTTTTTCATCTTCATGACCCAGGACCGTTATTTCGTTATTTCTTCTTACCCAGGACCATTGTTTTTTTGTTATTTTTTGTTATTTTTTCATTTCAGGTCTTTGTGACCCAGGACCGTTATTTCTTCTTACCCAGGATCGTTATTTTTTTTTATTATTTTTTCATCTTCAGGTCTTCGACGTGGCCCCTCCCGGTGTCCGTAAGTGCATCCTCGCCACCAACATTGCGGAGACCTCGGTGACCATCGACGGCGTCCGCTTCGTTCTGGATTCGGGTAAAAATTCCCCCTCCGGCTGCTCCTTCTCCTCCTGCCCTGTCTCCAGCTTCTCCATCCCTCCTCCTCCTCCTTCCAGGGAAGGTGAAGGAGATGAGTTACGACCCTCAGGGCAAACTCCAGCGCTTGCAGGAATTCTGGATCAGCCGGGCAAGCGCCGAGCAGCGGAAGGGTCGTGCCGGCAGAACCGGTCCTGGCGTCTGCTACCGGCTCTACGCTGAGTCCGACTACGATGCCTTTGCCCCCTACCCCGTGCCAGAGATCCAGCGGGTCGCCCTGGACGCTCTGGTGCTCCAGGTAAAATCGGGGATCCGTTTGCTGGCGGGGTGTGTGTGGAAATTTGGGGAGAGCTTGGAGGGGATGCATGGGGGGTTTCGTGAACCTCTGGGCTCTTCGGGTCGTCCCTGGGCTCGTTCTCCGCGCGTTTCTCTTTCAGTTGAAGAGCATGGGGCTGGGTGACCCCCGGACCTTCCCTTTCCTGGAGCCCCCTCCCCCCTCCAGCCTGGAGCTGGCCGTGCGCTACCTGAAGGACCAGGGAGCCCTGGATGAGGCTGAAGATCTGACGCCCATCGGGAACCTGCTGGCCCAGCTGCCGGTGGACGTGGTGGTGGGTGAGTAATCTGGGGGGGGGGGGCGTCCCCTCGGAGCGGTGACGCTGTGAGGAGCCCTGGAGGGGTGGGGGGTCTCTCCCTTTGCCTTCACTGCCTGCCCTGCCCTCCCCACGTAGGCAAGATGCTGGTCCTGGGCGCGCTGTTTGACCTGGCCGAGCCCACCCTGACGGTGGCGGCGGCGCTGAGCGTGGCGTCCCCCTTCCTGCGGGCTGCTCACCCCAATCCTGACTGCGCCACGGCCCGGCGGCCCCTCGAGAGCCCCCACGGGGACCCCCTAACGCTGCTCAATATCTTCAACCAGTGGGTCCAGGTGGGATTCCTGCCTAAGGGGGGGGCGGCGAGTCGCGTTCGGGGTGGGGGGAGGTGGGCTTGAGGCTGCTGGGGGTGGGGGGGGCGCTGCTTTTGGGGGTGCAGGGGGGGTGGGAAGGACAGGGTGTCTCTGTTGGGGGGGGGTGCTGAGCCGCGATGTCCCGGAGCAGGTGAAATCGGAGCGGGGTGGCAGCTCTCGGAAATGGTGCCGCCGCCGGGGTTTGGAGGAGCATCGGCTTTACGAAGCCGCCAACCTGCGGCGCCAGTTCCAGGTAGGGGCAGGATGCGACCCCGGATCCTCAGCTTCGGGCCGGAGAGGGAATTCCCAGTGCCGGGAAGAGCTGAAGCGGCTTGTGCTCCCCCAGCCTACCCATCTCCTGGCTGTGGGGGCTCAGCACCCTTCTCCTGCCGCCCCAGGAGCTTCTTCGAGACCACCAGCTTGTGGAGGAAACCTCCAGCCAGCCCAGCGACAGCTACAGCCGGCAGAGCCGACACCGGGAACGTCGGGAGCTGCACCGGCTCTGGCGTTCCCACGCGGAGACGGAGGGTCGGAAGCGCAAGGTGCTGCGGCTGCAGGATGGAGCAGGTGCCTCCTCTGGCGAGGAGGAGGAGGATGGTGGCACCCGTGGAAAGCACAGCGTCGATATCCAGGTGAGCCTCGCACAGCCGTCTCCTCCGCTGGGGAGGCAGGATCCGACCCTCTGGCGCTTTGCTCTCTTTTACAGGACGTCAAGTTCAAGCTCCGGCACGACGTGGCTGAGCTCCAGGCCGCATCCAGCTCGACCCTCTCCTGCTCGCAGCTCGCCCTGCTCAAGCTGGTGCTGTGCAGGGGGCTTTACCCCCAGCTGGCCGTGCCCGACGCGCTCAACAGCGGCCGCAAGGACTCCGATCAGGTCCGCCGCCGCCCCCAACTCGCCCTGGCGCCCACCTCGGGGGTCCCCTGCCGCCCTCCCCTCACCGCTCCTTTTGCTCTCGCCGCAGATTTTCCACACCAAAAGCAAGCAGGGTGTCGTGCTTCATCCCACCTGCGTCTTCGCCACCAGCCCGGAGCTGCTCCACGCCAAGGAGGGAGCGGGGACCAAAGGTAGGGTGACCCCTGGTTTTTTCTCCCTGGCTTTTTCCACGTCGGATGAAAGCGCTTCCAGCCCTTGGGGGGTTGGCAGATGTTGGGGGATGGGGTCTGGGGTCCAGCTGAGCCCCTTCCTCGCCCCCGTAGACCCCACGGAGGGGCTGAGCTGCCACCACCAGCTCCTCGCCTTCGTCTCGCTACTGGAGACCACCAAGCCCTACCTGGTGAACTGCGTCCGGGTGCCGGCCCTACATGTGAGCTCTTTGCTCTCCCCCTCCTCCTCCTCCTCTCCCAGCCCTCCCGGGAGCCTTCATCACCCCAAACCAGTTGTGTTTTCCAGACTCTCCTGCTCTTCTCCCGTTCCCTGGACACCAACGCGGACTGCACCCGGTTGGTAGCCGATGGCTGGCTGGAGCTCACCGTCCCCGACGCGGACACTGCCCTGCGCCTGCTCTCCACAGCCCTGCAGCTTCGCTCTTCCTGGGAAAAACTCCTCCACCAGCTGCTGGAAGGTCGGGAGGAGGAGTCGGGCCGCCGGCCGAGCTCCCGGGATGTATCCGCGCTCAGCCGGGGCTTGCGGGAGTTCCTGCGGATGGAGGTGGTGTGGCTGTGACCGTGGTCCGTGTGGCTTCCATCCTGCTCCGGTGCTTTGGATGCTGAGGAAGGATGAGGGGAGGTGGTGCAGCCCCCCACCCTGACGTCCCCGTGTCCCCTCGCAGGTGCCGCACCGCCTGCGCCAGCTCACAGGGCTGGAGAAACAGAACCTCTACATCGGTCCCCAAACCGTGGCCGCCGCCCCCCGCCTCCCGGGGCTCTTCCAGGGGATGGAGATGAAGCCTGACGAGGTGAAAGGTGGCCACAGGGTGACCGAATTTCTCACCTACAACTGCCTGGCCGTGAGTACGCCCACCGCCCCCCCCCACACCCCGCCTCCTGCCCCGTCTGCCCCTCCCCGGGGGGGGGTCTGAGCATCCCCTTCGCATCCCACAGACGGACACGGACCTCTACAGCGACTGCCTGCGGAGCTTCTGGACCTGCCCGCACTGCGATCTCCACATGCCTTTCACCCCCTTGGAGCGTATGTGCCACGAAAGCGCTTGCCGACCCTCCGAGGGTGAGTTTCCCCCCCCCCCCCCCCCGCCCCCAACCCAGGGGGGCTGGGACAAGGGACAGTCCGGGAGAACCAGCCGGGATCTCCCTGGGAAGAGCCCGGGTGGGATCTCCGCTCCGTGGGCGACCGAGGAGAGGGGTGGCAGCGTTTACGCCGGCTTTTAGGAGGGGATACCACCAAGAGCCGCGTTTTGGCGGTGTGATACGGTCTGGCAGGGCTTCGGTTTCCCCCTGATCCCTGTTTTTCTTGGCGTTTTCCTGCAGCCCCCTTGGAAGAAGCTGCTGAAAGCTCATCCAAACCCTCCGCCCTCCAAAGACCCTACCACTGCGACGTTTGCCAGCAGGATTTCACCTTCACCCCCACGGAGATCCTGCGGCACAAGAAACAGCACCGGTGAGCGGAGCTTCGCGGGGGATGCTCCCGGTGAACGGTGGTGCTGAGCACCGCGGTGCCAGGATGGACCCCATCCCCCAGGCGAAGCAGGGGACCCCCGTAACGGGGGAGGAGCCACCGCCTCCGTTGCCCTCGGTGAGTCTGGCTGGATCCCAGAAGGAATTTGGGGGCTTGGGGATATCCCGGTGGCTCGTCGCGGTGTTGGTCGTCCTCAAGTAGGGGCAACCTGGTTTTACTCTCCTGTCTTTTTTTTTTAAAAAAAAATAAATAATATTTTGGAGAAAGTTGGCACCAGCCCGAGTGTGGGTGCAGCGGGGTCGGGGGGCTGGAGGACAAGGGGCATTTGGGGGGGGGGGGGTCTCCTGCCTGCGATGCTGCCAGGCACGGCGTGGCCAGAGTGTGGCACTCCTCTACCGGCGTCCTCGCTGCCTCATCTCTGCTCCCTGTATCCCGTGGGAAAACAGGACTCAACCCCCCATCCCCCCCCCCCCCCCCATATTAATATCGCGTGACCTGAGCATCCCTTTGGAGGACGCTCGCTCCCAACCTGGCGAGAAGATAACGGAATAAAGGTGTTGCCTTAGGAATTCTGCTCCGGTGCTTTTTGGAGCTAAAAAACCTGGAAAAAGGCAAATCCAGAGCGGCTCGCAGCCCTGTGCCCCCCGCGGGGGCAAATGCCGCGATGGCAGGAGCTTCTCCGCTGTCTAAACCCATTTAAAATGCATTAATTAGCAGCTTCGTGCGCTGCGTTAAGCTCAAGCAGGGTTATTGGCGGGGCCTTTCCTAATTAAAAACCATTTGATGGTATTTTGAGTTCTGTGGCACGTCGCGTTTTAGTCGCCTGGCAAAGAAAATAATGAAAAAGCGGGGTTTGAAAATAAATAATGAAAAAGCGGGGTTTGAAAATAAATAATGAAAAAGCGGGGTTTGACCATCCTTTTGATGCTTTGGGGTAAGGAGCTGCTCCAAGGGCAAAGTTTCCCCCGATTTCAAATCTTTTCAGCCTCGCGATTTTCTGTAAGGAATTAACCGTCGCTGGCGGTGTCACAGCGTTTGCATGAATTAATTAAGCAGGTGATTTGCTGAGCGGATTATTTGGGGTGGGTGGGATGCTAATTCAGGTCTTGACCACCCGTCTCTTAGCTGGGTGCCATCCCACCCGGGTTTTTGGGATACAGGGAGAGCAGTCTCCCCCAAATTTAGCAGCGGGGAGCAGCGGGGGGGGGGGGGTGATGCTCCTGTTGCCATGGCAGCCAGGCGGGATGGGAGATGCTTCTGCCATGGCAACAGGCATCAGATGGGTTTGGCTTTGCTGTTTTCGGCTACAGGAGCCCCAGTTCTTTGCCCTCCCCAGTAGGTCGAGCGATGGAGGGTGATTTAAATCCCAGCTGATGTTTCTGGAAGCCAAATGTCTGCAACAGTCCGGCTCCACGTGCCTGAGATGCTCTGAAAATATATATATATTTTTTTTTTTAACCCCCCCCGAAAGCTGGGCTTTGCTTTCCAGGATGCCAACGGCCGTTTAGTCCCCAGTTCCTGGGCCAGGGGGCTACTTCAGCTTCATTCTGGGCCACCTGACCCTACTAAATGCCACCCCCAACCCACCCGGACCCCCTCCTCCGGTTTCATTTAACCAAATTTAATATTCTCGCCTTTGTGAGAACCCAGCAGCAATAATCGTTGGGGATCGTAAAGCACAGACCTGCTCTGGCTGTTGACCACCCTCTTGGGGAAAAAAAAAACCCCCAAACCCAAAAACAAACAAAAAAACCACCCACAATTTAATTTTTTCCTTTAATGTAAAGCCTTATTGCTTTTAAACCGAGCTTGGAGCAAGTTTGCATAACAGAAAATGAAATAAGGTCGTCACGGCCATAAAAATGGGATTAATTTACTTGGGGGCCAGCTAATAAATGCTACAAATTCATCTAACGTGAGAAAGAAGTTGGATTTTTAAAGGAATTTATCCATGTTTCCATCCCTGCGGTGGCCGTGGGCTGTTTGTGCCCTGGGGTTTGCTCCCAGGTGGTGTAAAACTGGAGGCTGGTGTAAGCGCAGGAGGGTCAGTCCTGGGGCTGATCCTCGTCAACGCCGTCGTTAACGACCTGGGTGACCTCATCAGGTGCTCCCAAGGAAAGCTTAATGCTTAAATAATTAAAAAAACCCCCCATAATTATAATTAAAAAAAAGTATATAAAATAATAATAATTTTTTTTCCTTTACAAATGAGGGCTTCTTCCCAGCAACAGCGAGCAGAGAGTTGGGTGGTTTTTGTTTTTTGGGTTTTTTTTTTGTTTTTTGTTTTTTTTTTTTAAATTTAATCTCAATTTGCACACACTGAGCAATTACCCAGCCGCCCTCTTCAACCCTAGCGAACGGCCTAATTTGTCCTTGGCAGTTATTAATATTATTATTATTTATTTTCCCAGAGGTTGAGGTAAAACGCGTGAGCCTCTAGATGAAACCGACGGCGCGTTGTTTGGGAATAATTAATGTTAATTGTTCCAGAGGTCAAGAGCTCTTCACCGCGCGGTGATGCTCTCCGGTGCAGCTCCATCCCAGCAAACCTCCTCCTGCCTCGGCACGTTTTTTGATTCCTGAGGATCTGATTTATCGGGAAGAATCCCATTTTTTTCTCCAGCCTTGAAGTTCGTAGCCAGATTTATCAGCAGAAATCCATCTTTTCCAACCTTAACACTGATCTATTCGCCCCGCTGCCCTTTAGGTTGTGCACGCTGGGGAATCATATCCGTAATTAGGAAATAATTAACCACGGAGCCAGGGAGGAGTGGGAATGCTGACTCAGCATCCACTGGAGATCGGTGGTTGCACGGTAAGCCCAGCGTGGGATTTCTCCCCCTGGATCCAACGTGCAATCAACCTCAGGTGGAGTATTGAAAATGGAAAAAACCCTTTTCCAACTGAATTCCACCAGCTTTGTGCTGGAAAAAAGGATTTATTTTTTTTTATTTTTAATTTTTTTCCCCCTCTTTTTTCCCCAAAGAAACGGGATTTTAACTCGCGTGCCCATGGAAGATGCTCTCAATAGGAAACCTATTGAGAACCTATCCTATGAATAGGAACCTATCGTTCTTATACGATACTTGAAATTTATAAGGTGTGAGATGCGATTATAAGGGGGGGACAGGAGGCAAATAAATGTCGCGTCCATCCTGGACTTCTTGATGCCACCACCGTGGCAAAGGGGTGGTCCCAACCCCTCCCCCAAACATTCCAGACCCAGGAATCTTGCTGTTCCCACCACCCAAATCCACCATTTGATTTCTGTATTCCAATAGAGTTTCTGACTTTTGGAGTTTTTTGGGTCGTTGTTGATTAAAATATATACGATACTAAAAAAAAAAAATTAAAAAATTATTGATTAACCCCTCTTCTTGAGGGGTCGTTTGGATTGGGGCTTTTGGATGTTGTGTGAGATCCACGCCGAGCGTCTTGCAGCCTGCAGAGAGCAGCCTTTCCCTCCTCGAACGCTCCCAGCTCTCCGCTTTTTATTAAAATACTGAAAATTGGCCAAAGCCCGAGCATCCTGCTCCCTCCCGTCTGCTGTCACCCACGACGGCGAGATGAAGATCCCTAAAGGCTCCCCAAAAGTCCCAAGTTGCCTCACCAAGCAGGAGATGAGAATTTCCTTCTTTCTTCTTCGGATTCAAGTGTCACGTTGGGTGGGGTGGGAAGAAAAATCCAGGTTTTTAGGGGAAAGATGTTCATCTTCTCGTGTGAATGCAGAACTTGGGACTTTATGAAGCATCCTGAGACCTACAATAAAACGAGGTTTGGTTCCTGCTCGTGATCTGCACATCAAGACTTGCGTGAGTGAGCCAAAATTGGGTGAAACGCGGTGGTTTGAGGTATTTGTGCTACTTGCTCGCGAGCCGTTCCTGCTGCCGCTGCCTGGATAACTTTTCAGGATCATCTTCTGCTACTGGAGTCCTTCCTACCCCATCGACCCCACTGCGTCAACCACCAGCCACCTCCTCCCTGCCCGGCACCCTGCAGCCAACGCAGCATCGCGTGAGCAACCCCGATGATGGAAGAAGGCTCCGAGAAGCTGGATGAGGACAACGTGCTCACAAAGCTCGGAAAAGCAAATAGGAGGTGACCACAGCTACCTCCAAGGAGCTGAACTTACCCCAGCGCTAGGAGGACCACGAGTGACCTTCATCGTCATCAAATAGCTCTATCAGTTGAGTTGGCCAACTGGCCTTTCCTAAAATAAGCTGAAGAAAGAAAGAGCTCCCTGGTGTAACGTCACGGTGGAAGGTTACATGTGGCTCTGCCCCACACAGAATATAAAAATTAATGAGTAAAATGAGCTTCAACCCAGGGCTGCCTCCCCGTTGACTTGGGACACCAACCTGGTGAGCATCCAGAAACGGGACTCGTGCTGCGATTCAGCCAGATATTGCAATTGCAATATTATACTTGTGATTATTTTTTTTTTTCCAGTCGGCTGCTGACTCGCTTTTCTAAACTGACTGCCCCCCCTGGTGATGTCAAATATTTTCAAATAAATAAATTTGGCTTAAAATATTAAACCCGCCTTGTGGGGAGTATCTAGAGGAACCCAGTTGAGGAGCTCTAGGCTTCGACAATGTGGTTGTTCGGCTCCGATCCCAGAAAATGAAGATCCTGGGCAGTTTGTGGTGGGGGTCCCCACGCTCCTGCCCATCCCTGCTCCAGGAACATCCCCCCCCCCGCCAATCCCATTTCCCCCCCGCCCCCCGCGGTCCCGGCAAGTCATGCTGCTGGGGCTGGCGGGTGGCGAGGCGATGCCGGCGTGTCAGGTGGTAATTTTATTCCCATTTTTTTTTCTGCGTGACACAGACTGTCTGCCTCCTTGACAGCTCAGCTGTCTCCGAAGCGCCTGTTTATGCAGCTGGAGAAGGAAGGAAGACGGGCAGGTGGGGGAGCAGTGGCTGCTGGAGCCAGAAAGAGCCATATTTTATATATATATATATATATAAAATCTGTGCCTCTGTCCACGCAGACACCTTGTTGCATCCTCCAAAGGTTTTCCACTGGCTCCTAGCATCACCTTTGCAAAGCAAAAAAAAAATATCTGCTTGATCCCCACCCCCTGGCAAAAAAAAAAAAAAAAAAAGGGTCTGGGTTTGCCAAAACACCTTGCCCCCAAACCCAGAAGTGCCACCTCCAAATTAATTGCTAATTACTCATTTGGTGGGTGGGCTGGACCTTTGGTTGATGGCCCTGCTCTGCGTACGGGGAGATGCAGGGATGGTGGGTAGAGGGAACAAAACCTTGACGGAGGACGTGGACATCCCGGAGGTCCCTGTCCCACCAGGGTGGGGATAATGTCATTTCTTGGGGGTGGCATCATCATCGAGCAATTATTTCCTCTGGGTGGGACGGTGAGGGGGGCTGGTGACCAGAGGGGACGAGGATGCTCCAGCCTGTATTTCATCCTGCACCCCAGCACGGGGCTGTGCAGCCACAGGACCCCTACCCTGAGCAAGGGAACCCCAGTTCCTCTGCTGACCATGAGCCGGAGGGGACCTGGGGGGCACCAAGGGTCTCGCTGGGATCATTTCCAGCTCTAGAGAGGAGCTTCTCCTATTCAAAGAGCTGGGATACAGCCAAGAATCAGCTTTGCAAGCTCCAAACTGCTGCTGGAACCGAGTTTTCTTGTTTTTCCAAGATCCTTCACGGCTCGCTTGCTCCTCAAACCCCCTCTAGAAGCTGTTTTTTGGAAGGCTGGCTCCTGCTCTCTGCATCTCGCAGGATTTGCGCTCCCCCCCGCCTTATGCCAGCTGCCTGTAACTCAGCGGAGAATCACTTCCCAGGTCAACACTGAACAATCGTGAAGCCTCGTTAGCTTTAATTTTCCTTCTCTTGATTTTGGGTCATTGTCCGGGTAGGAAACCAACACCTCCGGGTGATGGAGAGTCTCTGCATTCCCTCTCCGGACCGGGTTCAGCATCTCCCGAAGCAAAGTGGGTGGAGAGCATCCTTGGATGGAGGAGGCAGAAGCACGAGAACATCCAGGAAGGTCATGAAGGACTCAGAAATTAATTAAAATGTGGCTCCCCAAAGCGTCGCAGCCTTGACGTGAGGCCGTTCTCCCGCATCGCATTGGCCGCTATGAGCCCTTTGCGTGCTTCCTCCTCTCCTGAAAATATTCCGAGCTTTCCTACGGGATAAATCAACCTGTGCTGGCTGGTTTCCCAAAGTTTTTAACTGGAGACAACCCAAGTGGCGTGGCTGCATAATTAATGCCACTAATGAATAATGGAGCGAGGCTAATGTTGCATGCATTTTTCATGCTGGTGGTCGGGGAGGTTGGCTTTGAAATGACTCCTCCGGCCAAGCAGCGGTCGGGGATCAACCGCGGGAGATGAAGGCTGCTAACGGCAGCAATGACCCTACGGATGCTCATCCCGGAGGAAAAATGGTTGGGAAAGATGGAGCTCGTTGGAAAAAAAAACACCCAACCAACCAAAAAACCCCACCTCCTGCAGATGAGCAGCCGGGCTGAAACGAGATTACTCGGAGTTATGCTGTGGAAAACGAATTTTCTTCCTCTAGGTGATGGAGAGACACCAAACGGATGCTTCAGCCGGTGGATGTGCCGGCGGTTTTTGGTTTTATTTTTCTCTTTTCCCTTTTCCTTCCTATAATCCGTCCGCTCGATGCCTCGTCAGAGAGGAGCCTGCGGTATCGCGTGAACTTGGCCTGATGCGCCGCGTGGCCGGGCTTGCCAAGGCGATGGGGGCACCGGGGGGGGGGGATGCTTCCTTGGGAAAAGCTCATGGATCTTGCTGGGAGAGCCTGGGGATGCTGCCACCCCTGCTCCTCTTGCTGCACCCTCTGCCCTCAATGCCCGGGGGTGTCCCCCTCCCTTGCTGTTGCACAGCACCCCTTCTTCTACACCCTGCTTCGCCTCTTGCAGGTGCAAAACGCTTTTGCTGTCCCCTTTGCTGAGCCAAAGGGGCTCCGACGGTGCAAAATAATCCTGGGCATCCCCGATTATTATTTTCCTGACATTGCAGAATAAATAATTTTCTTCTGCCTTAGCCCCGCTCACCCAAAATGATGATTTTTACTGGTGCGTATCCTGTAGTTTGCAGGAGCACAACTCTTTTCCCAAGATGTGACCTTCTCCCTGCCCCCACAAGCTCCGGGCGATGTTTTCCTCCTCCTCCCGACTCCGAGGTGCGCCGCCGCTATCGATCGCGCCGCCTGCCTCGGGGATTTATTTTTGCAGCCTGGTGTCGGCGGGCGAATGTGATTGACGGGCTGGAGCTGGCTCCTCTGCGCTTACGAAGGAAAACAGAGGGAAACGGCATTTTTCCCTTCCTCGGATTTCAAGGACAAGGAAATTTCCTCCTCCAAGGTGTCAAGGCTGCTCCTGGAGGAGAGGACGCAGATCCCAGGGCCCTCTCCATCACCTCACTCAGGGACAGTCAGGCTATTTACGGGTTCTTGGCACCATCCAGCCGCTTCCCCAGGAATTAAAGGAGGGGGAGGATGTAGGGATGAAGAGATTGTCCTCAGGGTCGTGCTGGGTCCATGGAGGAAGGACTTTCTCATCACCCCCAAGAGCCCAGCAGGTCATCAGTAGGAGTCATTATCACTTTGATTCATGGACGTGAGATATTTGTGGACTTTCTTTACAAGATGTGCTGCTTCTCACTGCTCTCATCTAGTCCTCTTCTCTCTCTGATGGCCCCTCTCCTCTGCTCCATCCCTGTAGGATGAGGGCAGTCCACCCATCTTCTCTGCTCCATCTGTGCAGGATGAAGATGAGGATGAGGACAGACCACCCACGAGGATGAGGATGAGGGCAGCCCACCCACCTTCTCCTCGGCTCCATCTGTGTAGGATGAGGATGAGGATGAGGATGAGGATGAGGATGAGGATGAGGATGAGGATGAGGATGAGGACAGCCCACCCACCTTCTCCTCTGCTCCATCCACGTACAATGAGGTTGAGGACAGCCCACCCACCTTCTCCATCCATGTAGGATGAGGACAGCCCACCCACCTTCTCCTCTGCTTCATCCGTGTAGGATGAGGATGAGGATGAGGATGAGGGCAGCCCACTCACCTTCTCCTCTGCTCCATCCATGTAGGATGAGGATGAGGACAGCCCACCCACCTTCTCCATCCGTGTAGGATGAGGACAGCCCACCCAGCAGACCAAACCCCAGGGTGGGGTGATCCTGCCGATCCTGCCTCATCTATTCCATTTGTATTCTCCTGATGGTTTCGTGGAGCCTGGCCGCTGTCTGAATTTCCATGACGGTGGAAATAAGGTAAGAGGAGGAACCAAGCCTGGGCTCCGAGCCACCAAGAGCAGGCAGAGATTTTTCATCTCTCTGAATTTTGTATTTGTGGGTTGTTTTTTTTTTTTTTTGAGGCAAAACCAGGAGAGCTCACACACAGCAGCAGCCACCAGGCTTTTCCCTACCTTTCATCAAAAACCTCTTTTTAAAATTTTTAAATTTTTTTTTTATCCTTCCCCCAGCTTAACAAAAGCACCTTCTCCTACAAAAGGTCACGTAGCTTCTGCAGCTGAGCACCACCACGGCGCAAGGCGCGTGAGAGCAATCCAGTTTTCCCTGCCACACGTACAAAGCCAGGGTTGACGGCCTCCTCCGTGAGCTCTGCGGCATTTCTGCTCCTCTCCTTCTAGTGCTTTTGCACCTCAAACCCATCCAGCTCAGGGAGGTGACCCAGGACAACAAATCCCTGGCTCGGGCATTTATATGTTTGCACAGCAGAGTCAAGCATCATCCTGCTCCAGTAAAAGGTCAAATACCAAGATTAAAATCCTACAGTCTTTATTTTTTTTCCCACTAAAACCGCAAAAATCAAGTTCTTCGGGTCCTTTTACATCCCGTTTCTTTGGGAGAAACTCCTCTCCACCTCCTCCTCAGTGTTATTACACCAGGAAGGTGATACGGCAGCATTGTGTGCCACAGATACAGCCGATGAGAACATCGAGTTGAAAACTGGACGTGAGCCTCATGTGGTTCAACAAGGAGAAGTGCAAAGTCCTGTCCTTAGGGAGAAAGAACCCCATAGCACCAGTCTATGCTGGGGGCCACCTGGCCAGAAAGCAGCTTGGCAGAGAAGGACCTGGGGGTGCTGGTGGACACCAAGTTGACCATGAGCCAATGACGTGCCCCTGGGGTGTGTTAGGCAAAGTATTGGCAGAAGGTCAAGGGAGGTGGTTCTTCTCTGTTCAGCACTGGTGAGGGCACGTCTGGAGTACCGCGTCCAGTTCTGGGCTCCCCAGTAGGAGAGATATGGGCATACTGGAGAGTCTGGAGTACCGTGTCCAGTTCTGGGCTCCCCAGTAGGAGAGATATGGGCATACTGGAGAGTCTGGAGTACCGCGTCCAGTTCTGGGCTCCCCAGTAGGAGAGATATGGGCATACTGGAGAGTCTGGAGTACCGCGTCCAGTTCTGGGCTCCCCAGTAGAAGAGAGACATGGGCATACTGGAGAGAGTCCAACAAGGGGCCATGGAGGTGATGAAGGGACTGGAGCATCTCTCCTGTGAGGAGCAGGGACTGTCCATCCTGGAGAAGGGATGATCTCATCAATGTATATAAACCTCCCGGTGGTGCCCAGTGATGGTCCCAGCGATGGGACCAAGAGCTGATGTCCAAACTAAAACACAGGATGTTCCCTCTGAACATCAAGAAACACTTTTTTTTTTTTACTGTGAGGGTGACCAAGCCCTGGCACAGGTTGCCCAAAGAGGTGGTGGACTCTCCATCCTTGGAGACATCCATCTGGACACGGTCCTGGGAACCACCTCTAGGTGGCCCTGGTTGAACCAGGTGTCCTCCAGAGGTCCCTTCCCACCTCAACCATGTCCTAATTTTGGATATAGCGGGCAGATTTTCAGAGGACCAAGGGTCATATACGACCCACCATGCGAGACCAGAGATCTTGCACCTCCTGCACAGCACCAACCTTGGCTCCAAAGCTCCTCTTAATAAAACCTGAGCATCCTCTAAGTCCGACCTCAAAAAAAACCCCAAACCCACCCAAGGTCATCTCCAGCAGCGCTGTAGCTCACGGCTGGTGAATTGTTCTGTTCAGGAGGAAGAGACAGGGCATCATTAACCACCTTCCACCTCAACGTCGAGGAGGAAATATATGTCTTGACGTATGGCAGGCCATAAATTCGGCGGTGCGGCTCTGTTGTGATATACATCACCTCCTCCAGAGACCATCAGTCACCCTCTGCTGGCGCGTTTCTTTTTATTAGGTGACCAAAAAAAAAAAAAAAAAAAAAAGCAAAAACGTTGGGTTGGTAAAACCCAATGTCTTCACCCCTCGTTGACCTCCAGCATCCGAGTGACCTAATGCGATTATTACTGCAGCTGCACCGACATTTTTGGGATAACGCTTACAGTTCCCCCCTGTAATTGAAAGCTCCACATGTCTGAAATAATATTATTTTTTTTTTTCTGGACTAAATAAGTCATCCAGCAGCAGGCAGGGGTGTCTTTTCATGTCATATACTGCTGAGACCCAAAAAATGCATGTAAAAAATCTGATGTCATCATAGAGATGACGTGATTGCTGTTACCGTTCCCCAAACCGTCACCTTCTTAGGGGCTCGCTGCACCTCCTGCAACACGGTGAAGGCTGCCCACCTGCAAGCAGAAGCCTTTGGTCTTCAGACAGTGCTTCCACACCAGGAAACACTCTCTATGTTTTTTAAAAATGCACCTATATTCGTAATTAGGTGCCCAAGCGCGCAAATACCACCTGCAGAAGCTGCCCCAAAGAACCTTCTCCATCCTCAACGGAGAATGAGGGATCAAAGCCATAGGAGAAAGCTGACTGTGATCCCTCAGGATCCCAGAGAAAGGTTTCCTTGGTGGGTTGGGGCACCAGGATGCCTATTTTCTTTGGAGCAAACCTTCTGAGCTCACCTGCAATGAACTGGGGGGAATGGGCTTGGGTTTGGGTCATGCTGAGTTGTGTTTGCTCAGTAGCCAGGACCCTTGGCTCAGGATTCATGTCTGAGAGCTCAGGGAAGGTCCCAACCTCAAAAATATCTCATCATTCACATAAATATAATTTAATTGGCTTCTTGGATGAGTTGGAAAGTGCTGTCCTCCTGCAGCCGGTGGAGGTAAGCAAGAGAGGTGCTGAGCAGACCCTGGTTCCACCCTTCCGTGTCCCCAGGGCAGATGGGAGGAAAAAAAAAAAAAAAGGGATGGGAAAAGTTTACGTTTGGCCTGGATCAGCTGTTTTCCTAGTGGATCTGTTGATAAAAACAGGAGCACCCCCCTGGAAAATGCCCGGGCGGGGGGTTTCTCCAGCCAGCCAAGGGCTGCGGGAGAGACTCCGCGCTCTCCATCACCCACGAGGGACGTCGCTGGCTTTTTCTACCCTGTGTAAGCAAACCAGCAGCCAGAGAGGAGCTTGATTAAATAGACGAAGCATCACATTTATCTTGTTGCTCGGCTCTCTGCCGGCGGCTTAATTGAAAGGGCTTTGCAGAGCTGAAAGCGTCTTAAGCGGTCGGAGAAGGGGTTTGTTACGCCGAGTGAAGCGTGGAAAGGAAAAGCAACCGTGCATCTGTCTTTTAATGAAAGAAGAAAAAAAAAAAAGTCCAAAACCAATTCCTGGTGAGAGCTGGGGGCTGCTTGGCAAAAACCTCACCTGGATTTTTGAAGGGTTCACGGGCGCAATCCCAACGCAGTTGCCTCAACCCAACCGCGCCAGCGCCGCCGGCTTTGCAACGCCGTTCCGTTCCTGATTTGCTTTGAATCCCCGCTCCCCCTTGGAGATGGATTCCCTGAAAAATGTCACTCGGGCTATGGCAGATTCCTGCCTGCAGCTGTGAGGCAGCTGCTGAGCATCACCAAACCCAGGGCTGCGCTCCACCGTGCTGCGCGAGACGGGGATGGAGATTCCTCCCATTGTCACCCCGTGCGCCGCGAGGCGCCTGCAAAAACCTGTTTCGGGTCAGGCTTTTCATCTGGCGTGACTTCCCCATCCTCAGCCATTGGGAGAGCCTGTAATTACGTGACCCGTTGGCTCAAGGCTCCCCAGAGCTTCTCGTCTTCCCCCCAACGCCGGGGACCACCCTGACATGAACGTTTCACGCGAACATGCAGCACTTCTTCACCCTGATGGCAGCAATTTGTCCTGATGATTTATCACCCGAGCTGGGAAGGACCGAGGGTAGGAAAAGCCACTGGCAGGTTTGTACCTACGTCCCCCCAAAGCATCCAGCACCACCAGAGCAAGCCAAGCCACCAACGCCTTTTGTTCATCACCCTCTCTCACGCAACAATTACCATGGGTGCTTTGCTCCCCGATTTTTTGCAAAAGCCCTCCCTCCCCCCCCTATGCCTTGCACCCCATGGGCACGAAAAGCCCCACGGGTTGGACCAAACGGAAGATCAGAGGTGGTTTCCATCCGGAGATGTCACTGTAGGGTCTTCTCTGCCCTGTGCAAGGCGAGAGCTGAGAAGAAGCGTGATGGAGCTGGGGGGAAGGGGCAGGGATGGGGGAGCCTCCTCGGTGGGAACATGCAGGAGCATCCAAAACCCTGTGGAAAAGCACGTGTCCTTGCTCACACACCCTTCCCGCTTCGGGACAGGTACGTTCTCTCCCTCCCTGTACTTGGAAGTTGATCAGAATGGCTTGGGAATAATTGCAATTAGTAATAAACCAGGGTTTTTTCCTCCCCGTCTTCCTGGATTTGGGGCTAAAATCCACCAACCTCCGCATGGCCCTGCCCGTTTGCTTTGCCTGGTGCTCCTCAGGTGTCTGCAGGCGCAGACCTGTCTGGGGCTTTGCAAGCACCTTCCCTCCAGCTCCGTTCCCCTCAACGGCCCAGAGGGTTTTGTGGCGTCAGGTCGTGTTTTGCAGCTTAGGAATCGATTAGATACACAAGACAGGCTGAGATCTCCATCAAAACCACCCTGCGGTCGCTCCTCCAGCAGCCTCGTAGGAGGATGATGGATACCCACCAAGACAGGTAATAAAGCTGGGGTTTCACTGAACTTTTCTTCCACGGTGACTGCTACTTGGTGGATGCTTCAGGAGGCAGCAAGAGATGGAACTTGAAGCAAAGAGATGGAAATGAAGCTTCTTGCTTGGAGGGGCCAAGTCATCTCCTGGGATTTCCCAATCCAGAAGGGAGAAACTTCTTGCAATTTCTTCTTGCAATTTCTTCTTGCAAAAGCCAACATCCCAGCCGATAAACCTGGACAACCTCCCTGCGGTGCAGAACACGAAGCACAACATTTTGCTAACAAAAAACCCACAACCTTCCTTAGATCCCAGCTATTTTCCAGAGGGTGAAAAAGTGCAATTAGAAACCACCCTGGGGCAAACACCCCTGGTACTTAGACGTGATGGGACGATAGATTTTAGCTAACAAGTGCGTAAGGATATGGCTTTTTGCTAATGAGTACATGAAATTAGAGTTTTTTAGCTAAAAGCAGCCATCTCCCCGACTCTACGGTCTTTCCCAATCCACGGAGAGCAGGGATATTTTTCCAGGACCTTCGCTTCTTGTTACCGATTTACTCCGATCCCATCACACTGATGGGGAAAAAAATACTAAAAATTACAATGATTTAGGGGAAAAAAATAAAAAATCAATAGCCAGCCGGATAATCCTCCCATAAATACATCCTCATCCAATCTTCCCGTCCCCTCGATAAGGCAACAGGATTTGATCTGGGCAGCGCAAGCAGAATGACAAAGCAAAAGAAAGAGCAAATCCCTCAGGTAGGTGAAGACCACAAGCAAAGAAACGAAAAAAAAACCCCTCCAACAACCTGGGGCAGACACGTGTGGTCAGAACAGATGGAGCGTCACCACCTTGCTCTGAGCCATTGTGCAATTTTTGTTTCTTTTTTTTCATTTCATGCAGGTATGCAGGGTTAATTACCTATCTGCAGAGCCCTTGCCCTTAATGAGGGTATTTAAAATGCACAGAAAGGGGAGATGAGTCCTTCTGTTCTCAGATACTTTCTTTCCTAAGGAAAGAGGATGGATCAGTGAGCTGGCGCAGCCAGATCAGAAACTAGCCTTGCCCCTCAAAAACGTCATGTGGTATGAAAGAAGAACACAACTGGCATCCCAAAAACACCGTTTTCCATCCCAAACACACACAGCCAGTGCCCCTACTGCCTCTGGCTTGCAAGATCAGGCTTTCCTCCCATGCATCAGGGTCCTGCAACCAACTGGAGGCTTCAAAGATGCAATGAAAAGCCCCAGGTGGAAAATAGGATGAGTTTTGTCCTGGTCAGCTCAAGCCTACAAGAGTTTTGGAAATGACAGTTGGTCCTACAGCCAACTGGAGGCCTTGAAGATGCAATGAAAAGCTCCAGGTTGGGAAATAGGACGAGTTTTTTCCTGGTCAGCTCAAGCCTACAAGGGTTTTGGAAATGACTGGGTTTTAATGGGGCAAAAGCAGACGAAGGAGCGACGCGACCAGCTGTAGTCACCTACAGCTACTTCACAAGGGCTTGGGCACCCCAAAAGCATCACTACTGGATGCACAAACAAAACACTTGGCTCTTCTCTATCCCCTTCTTTTTGAGGAGCCCAAAGTGCTTTTTAGTGCCAACCCAAGGTTGACGGGACAGCTGGCAGTGGTGTAGACCCTGATGGGGGTGGCATTGGCCCCTGATGGGGTGGCATTGGCACCTGACGGGACAGCTTGCAGTGGTGTAGACCCTGATGGGGTGGCATTGGCCCCTGATGGGGTGGCATTGGCACCTGACGGGACAGCTTGCAGTGGTGTAGACCCTGATGGGGTGGCATTGGCACCTGATGGGTGGCATTGGCACCTGATGGGACAGCTGGAAGTGATGTAGACCCTGGAACTCAAGAGGTGGAAGAGTACAATGGGAAGAGAGCACCAGGATCCCAAAGGACGCTCATTCACAGCACGGTGGAGGTGGAGGTCATCTGGTCCAACCAGGGCCACCTATGGCTGGCTGCCCAGGACCACATCCAGATGGCTTTTGGATGTTTGGATGGAGACTCTACTCAGCTCTTTGCTTCAACCACTGGGCTGGACCCACTGGAACGAAGAAACAAACCCCCAACGTGGAGTCAGACCCCTCTGCTCTTTGCCAAGATGCTCGTTGCTCTGGACCAGATTCTTGTGGGATGTGGTATTTTTTGAAGCATCCCAGGCTTGTAGGGCCTCTATCCGTGTGGATTTCTGGGTACCGCGCAGAAACGCTGCTTCGGGAAAAAAAAAAAAAAAAAAGTAATTAGATATTCTGCAGCCTGCCCTGAAGGTCAATAACTCAGTCTGTTTATGTCTTAAAAAAAAAAAAAACAACCACCCACAAACCCACAGCCCACCCCTCTATCATCTCCTAACGTGAAAGATGAGGCTGCTCCCTCTGCCACGTGGTAATTTATAGCTCCTGGCCCGCACCCTTCGCGGCTTCTCCAACCCTGTTTACTTTACGTCTTCAGAAGACAAATTGGAAATCTGCTCCAAATTAAAGATCAATGAAGAATTTAACTCCTTCCCCCCACCCCAGTTCTTGTTCTGTTCGGTTCTATTCTTTTTATTTTTTAATTTTTTTTTTTTTGAAGCTGAGCACGAATTAAAAAAGGTGGGGGGAAAAAAAAAAGCTTTCTGTTTGGTTTTTCCCCCCCCCCCCCCCCCCAGGAATATCAGCGTTTTCAGGTGTTGGGAATTATCAGAATTTTGGAATTCATTATCTGACACCCCACAAGCAGCCCCTAAATCCCCCCTGTCGCAAAACCTGCCCCCCCCCCCACCCCCCCCAGGGATAATAGGGGGAACAAACCCCCTGCTGCCACGCAGCATCGCTCCGCTCCAGCCCGTTCCCCACAGGCAGCGGTGAGAGGAGCATCAGGAGACGAAAGGGATGGGGAGGGAGGTCCTTTTAAGGGTCACTGCACCCATAAATCAAGTTTTTTCTTCCCTGTCGCTCCAGCGGCGTCTTTGGTCCAAAAGTCCTGGCGCTGGCGCATCTGACAGATGTTGGCGGTGTGGGTGTTTGGGGGTCTTTGCTGGGTGGTCCTTGGTGGTGTCAAGTATTTCTGGGTGTAGAACAGATAGAAAAAAGCCTCTATAAATGAATGAATAAATAAATAAATAAACAAACAAACAAACAAATAAATAAATAACTGACTGAAAAAAATTTGTTATTATGGGTGTAGGACAGATAGAAAAAAGCCTTTATAAATATATTATAATAATAAAATTCTGGGTGTAGAACAGTAGTATTTAATAATGATAATAATGATAAAGATAATGATAATAATGATAATAATAATGATAATAATAATGATAATAATGATGATAATAAATAATAATAATAATAATTCTGGGTGTAGAACAGATAGAAAAAAGCCTTTATAAATATTTAATAATAACAACAACAACATTAATAATAACAATAACAATAGCAATAATAATGATGATGATGATGATGATGATAACCATGATGATAATAACCATGGTGTTAATAATAACGCTGTTGTTGTCAGCGCTGATGCTAATAACAGCAACTACAATTACAATAGCAATAATTTTTAAGCGATCATAAAAATCAAATAACACTAATAATAATAAAAATTCCCAGTTGGGCCCCCAAAGCCCTTTTTCTTCCTTCCGAAGGTCTCACCTTTTCCACTTTATGGAGCACCTCCACTCTCAGCGGGGCCGCTCATTAACCCGAGCATAAAAATATAATAATTATTGGAGCTCTTTAACACGTGCGTCCATAAAACTCCACACTAAAAGCCACAGCTCTGCCTGTAATGCCAAAGCCATTATCTTTTATTATCCGTTTAAACAGCCCCACAGCTTCGACGCTCCGCATCTGTCGTCTCGTAAGAGGCGAGAAGACAGGGAAGGCAACGAGGAGAGGTTCTGGGGGGGTGGGGGATGGGTTTCTGCAGTCCCCCATCAACTATTTAGCGCGGGAAGGACATCAAACCTAGAACGCTTAATGAACTTGACAATAAGAAAGTGTAATCCTGAGAACGGTGCTTCTAAAAACCAGGGATGTCCAGTTTCATTAGCTTTGCCCGGATGGTTGCAGAGCATGAGAGGAGGGAAAGGGCTGTAGCCTGGGGCTTTGTCTCCACTTGGGTTAATTTGTATTAAAAGTGTGTGGGGGGTCGTTTTAAGGAACTTCACTATTTCTAAGCAGTGTCCAAAATTGAAATGATTCAGGAAAAGCTGCTCTGGAAAGAAAAAAACCCAAAGCTCCTGCCTGGACCATCCTGTGCTGCTGCTGATGGATGAGGAGAAACATCTCCAGAACCTGCCACAACAGAGCTCCGAGCCCCGAGATGCTCCTCTGGGAGAACAGCCACAGACGGGATTTAGGGATGTGGCCTGGAAAAGGTGGTTTTTGGATCTGGAGCAGATCCTGCTCCAGAAGCCGCTGGGAATTGCGTGATCCTTTATACAAGAGCTTTTCCAAACGTACCCGGTTAAAACTCTGACAGAGCCTGGAGGGTCATTTTTATCCCTCTGCATCTTGTGAGCTACATGCAGCACTTAAATATTTATAGTTATGTATGTTTAAATGTTAAGAGATACAAAAATAAATATATACGCGTGTATATATATATATATATTTATATATACACACACCTATGGCTTTCCTGCTTCCCTCCATTCACAAACCTGCGAACCCATCACCACCCACCTGGTCTCACCATCCAAACCGTGGGTAAACGAGGGTGAGGGGGGAGTAAATTTGAGGTGTCGAAGGTAAATGCTCAACCTCGGTGCCGGTACGCAGGTGACAGCAGCGGAAGGCTTTGAAGTGGCTCCATGGACTGTATTTACCGCGGGGCGATGATCACCCGCCCACACCGATGGATGCAGCTACATCCCTCCATCGGGTGACCTTGGTGTCATGCTGTAACCGCTGTGCAAGCAAAAAAGGAGAGGTGGCTTCTGCAGGGGGCGACGGGAGCCTGCTGGGGGAAAAATATTAAAAATAATAATAATAATAAATCACACGCAAAAGAACACTGCCAATACCAGCATCTCCATGAACCCGAGGGCAAGCCTTGGGAGAGACGTGCTTGGCGTGAAGATCCCAAACCCATGTCAAGGTGCCCAGATCCACCAGGGATTTTGCAATTAGTATTGATTTTGCGGGCTCTGGCTGCTCTGGCGATAGGCAGCTGCATAAAATCTCGACGCTGATTGACACGCAGCTCGTTAGGTTGGTGATGAGTCCTGGATCATCCTGCTTAACCTCCTGGGTGTTGCATGGAAGAGCATCTCACCCATTTACCACCAGACTTAGGAGCTCAGACTAATTTTGAGGTAAGCTTCGCTACAAGCTCAACTAAAGGGAAGATTTAGAGCTTTGGGTGCAGCCATGATTCTCCATAATTCCTGGCAGCTAACCAATTCTGAAGTTAATTAACCAATTCCACTCAAGAATTCTCAAGAAACCACCCAGCTCCTCCTGGAGAGGTTCAACCAACCATCTGAAGGGTCAAGACAAGGAGGAGTCAACTGGGGCATCTTGCACCCAAATTTTCTCATCGTTAAAGACCAACTCAGGAGAACATGGAAGGGCGATGGGCAACCAGCCTGGGAAGCTGTAGGTGAGACCAGCCAGGCTTCAGGAATGGCTGATGCTCACGGTGTGGTCGAGGGACCTGCAGAGCACCCCTGAAAAATCAGATCCTGCCGCTCCAAGGAGCACAATTTGCTCTTGAGATTCAGACTTCGTGTTTTCCAGGTTTCTTAGGTGCTTCTCAAGCCATCCATAGTTCAGCCAAAGGCCTGGAAACAGATGAGTGACAGCCTGGTGTCCTCTGAAGGGCGAGGAATTAACTCTGCAGGAAGAAAGAACACAGTTTAGCAGCAAACATCTTATTAAAAGCCATCCAAGAAAAGCATCGTATAATTCCCAGCACCGCAGGAAACGCCGGGCGAGGTGTCACAGCCCCAGGTTTGCAGGGAGATCTTCACAACCATGCCACGGGCAGGAAAAAAGCAGGTGGGACTGCTTTTCCGATGGCTCTTTGCAGTAAAATATAAGACCACGTTCAACAGCGGATCCACGAAGCATCTTCCTAGCTGGAGGACCAACACCAGGCTGAGCATTTTCATACCAATGC
Organism: Falco cherrug; assembly: GCF_023634085.1. Lineage (NCBI taxonomy): Eukaryota > Metazoa > Chordata > Aves > Falconiformes > Falconidae > Falco > Falco cherrug. Next base: position 55,604 of record NW_026599285.1, read on the forward strand.
TGGTGATCTCGCTTGTGCACGTTGGATTTTAGGTCCCACCGGTCCAGCTGGACACACCACCTACTCTTGCAGCCTTGGCGTGGACCGTTGGCGCAGCTACCTCAAGAAAAGCAGATTAACTCAACATCTGGAAATGCAACGTGAAAGCTGGTGGAAACCAACCCTCGGAGCGATGAACGGTTGGGTGTTTTGTCATCCTTCCAGCAGCTCTTTGCTAAAAAGATCTCCGGATTTCTAAAGGTTACAAAGGCCAAGAGGAACCCACGTGCGTTGTGGGCGTTGAGGACGTTGAGGATGGGGATGCACGTGCGTCAAAAAAATGTGTGTGTTTGATTCTTCAGCATCTTGGTCCCCTTTCTCTGGCAAGTTCAAGGATGAAAACCACGGGAGGCTCCTCATAGATGCCTCCTGCCCTTTGCTGTCAACCCCCTGCATGGGGCGATGAGAAATTGTTGCTAATGAGCGCATCCTCGTACAGGCTCTGAAAACTGGCCCTAGACCTTGAATTTCTAAGCATCTTCATGCTTTCCATGATTCCTTTCCCCCTCCCCCCCAGTCTTTATTATCCTTCTTGGCATCTGGCCACCAACTTTTCCATGTGGCGCCCCAGCTTCGGCTTTTGCTGCTCAGGTCTCATCCTGCTTCGCACTAATTTAGCGTCGACGGGAGGAGCACAGCGATGCCCACGTGCGCTGGGAAGAGGAGTGAAGGGAAACTCAAGGTTTCTACTCCAGCTGGGAGTAAAAAACCCACCCTGGGAGCTGCTGGGGTTAAAAAGGGTGGTTGGAAGGATGGACTCAAAGGCTTGGGAAAGCCATAGTGGGGGGGGGGGGGGAAAGAAAATTCCAGGGAAATTTCAACTTTGAGGCGGGGAACCTGGTGGCCTCCCGGGGAGCTGAGCTGGGTTCAGCATCCCAGCCCTTTTCTTAGCAAGGAGACAGACAAGGACCACAAGGAGTAGAGCATCACAGTTTGTCCAGATCCCATTGCCGCGGAGACTCTGATGGATGCACCCACTTACTTTTCCCCCCCCCCCCTCATTCTTCTGCAATGCTATTTTCTCCTCCCTCTCTCTCCACCTAACCCTTTCTACTCCTTTAATGGTCTTTTAAATACTTTATAGCGCATTTAATGACCCATTTAGCTTATACACAGCTGATCTTTTCATCAGATGATAAAGGAGCTTTTACCTCTGGAGATCAAGGGCTAGAAACGCACGATATTTTCCCTTCGCTGTAGCTATTAATTGCGCCTTTTCGTTTCAAAGGTATGATAAATCAGCCAAGTTACAGCTGCCCAGAGAAATGTTTTTCTCGATACCTTGCCTGGCACAGCCCATTCTGCAGAAAACCACCCAGCCCAGGCTAGGGAAGAAGGAGCCCAGGCCTGAAGACAGGGGAAAAAAAAAACCAACCCAAAAACGCACCAGCATGGCAGATTTCTACTAAACAGCCTGAAAAATGAGATTTTCTTTCTGCTGCCAGTTGTTCCCAGGATGCCACTAAATCTTCCAGGTCCAAAATTAGGGAGCGTGCGGACAACAGGAGCTTTGCAAAAGCCAGGAGGACCCAGACTGCTGGATGCCACGTGGGTTTTTCTTGCTGAGCTGTTTCTGCTTTTATAATAATAATAAATCTCCTTTACTGAAGCAAGGGCAGGGCAGGACTCCCACCTCCCCATCCAGCATCCTTTCGGCTCACCGTAACTCCGGGGGCTGCTCCTTCACCTGGGGTGAAACCCCCCAAGCCCCTAGAACACCGATGCAGTGGGTGTGTGCTGGCTGAGCACCACCTTTTTTTTAAAAAAAAAATAAATATTTTTTAGTGTGTTTCACCCCCTCCCCAGCATTGCTGGAGGTCTTCAGGAAGCCTAACCCACAGGCGCCGTGGATTTGAGGTAATTAACGCTAAAACCATGGCTCTTTGCTAAGCACAGAAGAGCCTCGTGCATAATTAAGCGAGCAATAATCAAATCTGGTATCAGAGAAGTAAAAACGACCCTCCCTGTCATTTTTTTTTTTTTTTTTGCAAGTCGTCCTTGCAAGTCATCCACATGTACCACTGGTGGGGGGTTCAAGCTGTGGACGCTTAATTAGTGATGCTCAGTGATCATTTGTGGCGCCGGTGTGACCAGCCTGGTTTAGCTGAAGCCACCCTGGCTCCCCCACACAGACAGGAGACGCTGATGGGATGGGGAGGGTGAGCATCACCCACAAATCTCCTGGAACTGGGGGAAAAAAAGGTGGGTTTTGGGTCTTTTTGGTTTTTTTAAAAAGTTTTTTTTTTTTAATCCCTATCTTGCCCTATGCTTTAGAGGAAAGAAATGTGCCTTTCAGAGTTGAAACTGCGAATTTTCAGGTGTGCTGCCAGCAATTTAAGACTATATGGACAAAAAAAAAATTAAAAATTAAACAATAACGACACCGAGGGGAGGACAACACGCCCCCTGCTCCCGTGTCCCACTTCCCCAGCTTTCACACGGCCTTCATGCACTTCTTTTGCAAAAAACATAACGCTAAAAATTGATATTAAACTTTGCAAGCAGACCAGAAACAGCCGCGACGCCGAGGGGAGGTGGAAGGGACGTGGTGGGCTTCATCCTGGAGCGCTGTCTTGCATTGCCCGGGGCACGGCACTTGCTTTACTTTGCAAATTATTTTTTTTTGTGTGTGTGCAATTATGTGAAAATATAAATGGCACAAATTTAAATTGCGCCATGCAAAATCCTCCTCGCGGGCCGTTTTTCAGGCGTGTTTTACATCAGGTGTTGTGGCAAGGGAAGACACAGAGGCTATTTCTTTTTTTTATTTATTTATTTTTTTTGTCCCCCTATTTTTCTTGTAATATTGATGCAAGGCCAGGCAGGAGATGCTACATCAGTGGGGTGAAGGAACAAGAAACATCTACCTGCATTTGATGCTAAATTCGCTATTTTAGCCTAACCAGCTGGTAAAACCAGTCTAAACACGTGGCTTGAGCTGGAAAATCCCCTCTTTTCCCACTGCCAAGACAAAACGCTCTGACCAGAGCTCAAGCCCCCTTTGCTGCTTCTCCAATTCATTAAAAACTAATTTTTCAGGTATCTGAGAGCTTTTCAAGGTCTCGGTTCAAGGAACAGCCTCCCAGAAGCCTGGCTCGTCCTTTACTTAGATTTATTTACTTCAATTTATTACTTAAATCTGCTTTTAAGAGCGGTGGTGCTGGGCAAGGAGCAGAATGGCGCTTGCCAACAGCAGAAAGGGAAATTCCTGGAGAAAAAAAAGAATAAAAAAATTAAAATTAAAGATTACTGGAGGTGAATTTTCTACTGGTATTGTGGCTGAAGAAATAAGGTATGTAGAAGGGATTCTCAACCGGCACGTGAAAAACTCTGATAGAGAAATATGAGGGATCTGAATGATCCCACATCTCTAATTTTTTTTATTTACTTTATTTTTGGGCACCAAAATCTGCGACAGAAGAACTTAGTCAGGGGAGAGGAGCGTACGGGGAGTAAAAAGGGAAGGAAAACTCCCCCCAAACCAGTGCTTCGTGGTGCTGGTTTGCCTGGAAGAAGTGGGTTGAGCCAGGAATTTTTTTGGGTTGGGTTTTTAAGGAAAAATTAAAGCCAGCGAGGTACGGATAAGGCGCATCGTCCGGGGTGGATGGGGGGAAAAGGGGATTCAGGTCTGCTGGGAATCATCCGCTGCGTGGAAACTCTGAATTTCTACTTTTAAACCCTCATCCAGCTGTAATTCTTTATATTTTACTGACAGCACCTTCCAGACACTGGGGGTTGTATGTTCTTTTTATTATTTTTTTTTTTTTTTATGGGAGGGTGTGCACGTGTTTCTTTGGTTAGTTTGTTTGGGTTTTGTGGTTTTTTTGATTATTTTTTTCTCAGAAAACCTTCCTGCACAGACATTTCTTTTCTGCTGTCCCAGCTGCAGCACCCTGGGCAATTCACACCGATTTTTAATTATTTTTTTTTTCTTTTTTCCCTCCACCGCTTTGAAGTTTAGCACCAGCCATGATTCTGCAAAGTTATAAACCCAACTTGTTACGGCTGGGTTAGAAAACCCGTTTTCTAAACTGAATGACCCAGAAAACATAACGTTTGGTGAGAACAACTGGAACATCAAATAATAATGGAAATTCACACGCCCAGGGAAAGGCAGCGCCAGGTGGGGAGGTTTCAAATGCAATTCCCACCTTGCTAAAGCCTCAACTCTCAAAAAAAGCAGCAAGACCACCAGAATACGCAAATACAAAAATTTATAAATTTTTTTAAAAATAAAATAAAATACATGCTGCTCTTGAGTTCACTCATTTCTCCAGTTTTTCACCCCAGAATGCATTTCTGGTGGACATGCAGGACCTCAAAGCGTGCGGCGGATGCAACGCGATGAGGGCAAGGGGAAGGAGCGTCTGCAAGACAATCACGCTTGGAGTTGCATGAAAATTTACCGTTTTCAGAATGTTTTCTGAAATTTTCAGAATGACGGGCAGTTTGAAGAACAGCTTCATTCCAGTTTTAAGCCTGTGCAGAATGGGATGTTCACCACATCACTCCGGTTGTTCCCTCAGATCGCACAGGAACAAGCGATGCAACGGATGCAGCAGGTTCATTATTGCCCTTCTCCATGCAAACTGGAAAAAAAAAAAAAAAGAATTTGAGGGATAGAGGCACCCAAGAGACGGCTGGTATCTCATAGCCGAGCGGATAAGAGTGGAACAAGATGAGTTGTTGGAGATACAAAGCAGATAGACCCACACATGAGGTGACAAAGTGACGAGCGCAATCAAGCCAGAGTCACTTTGAACTGGTGCAGGCGGCGGCGAGCGCGTCAGGGCGCGTCACGGCACAGAAGCCCTTGTCGGATTTCTGACGGGATTTCAATAAAACATGAAAAGAATCATTTTTAACATGTTTTTTTTTTCAAAGCAATCCTTGTACCCAACCCAGATCTGTCCTTTTAACAGCTCTCACACCGTAAAAGGTCCTGAGTCATTCCTCGTTTTTAAGTAATTCCTTGAAAATGGCAAAAGCGTGGAAGGAATGTGGAGGGCTGGAAATGACACATATCCAACTTCAAAAAAAAAAAAAAAAATTGAAATAAATTATTTCAATTAGGAAAGGTACAGGGGGAAAAAGAAGAGCACCCCAAACCATTCACAATATCCCAGCATATTATCATTATATATATATATATGTAATGATAATGTACTGGGATATTGTGAATTATATTTTAATATCTTTATATATATATATAAAAAGATATAATTTTTATATATATAATTGTGAATTATATATAATGATATTATATAATCATTATATATATATAATCATTATATATATATATATATATATATATATATATATATATATATAATGATGATATTATCATATCATCATTACAATATCCCACAATATATTCCCAGCATGCGGATGAGGGAAAAGTGTCTTTTTTCTACTTCATTGCCTTGCCTGGGTTTCCTTAGTTTGAGCAGTAAAATTGGGAGAACATGTGGGGCGTGCGCCAATTCTATCCCGTTGGACGGAATTAAGAGCCTAAATCAATTTCCCTCCCCCCCCCTCCCCCGCTTTCCTTTGACCCAGAGCTCCTCCTGAACAAACCCCTGCATTTAACGTGGTTCAAATCCCAGTTACCCCAGCGAGAGCCACCGGCCAGACGCTGCGGTGGGCAGTGGAAGGGGGGAGCTCAGCCCGTGGTGAGAGCACCGTTACTTGGAGAACACGTTTGCTCACGTCTTCTTGACGTTTTGAGTGTAATTTGGGGGGATTTCAGGTCTTTCGTGCTCTGCCACGGAGCTACAGCTTGGGCTACAGCCCAGCTGAAGGAGCTGCAGAGATCTGCACCACGTTTTTAGTTCCTCCCATCGCTCCCCAATTAATACCCGGCTCCAGCCCCGCGATTAACCACAGGCACCATATTTCTGCTCACTCTCAGCATTTGCATGCGCGGCGCTTCACCTGCCATTTCTTGAGGAGATTTTTTTTTTTTTTTTTTTTTTCCCTCCCCACCTTCAACCTCTCATTAATGTGTCTTTGCAGGGTTAGCAGAAAGGTCATGTTTATTACCATCTCCTCGCTGACTTTCCCTAGAGAAAGCGCCAGCGGGCGCGCAACCTCGTGAATGTATCTGCCCACTTTAGCAGATCACCCCTGCCAGAGCCATTACCATGCGCCCCGTCGTTATCCTGCAGCCCGAATCATTTGACCGATTCATCTGCAGAAGGTAAATAAAGAGCGTGAGACAGATGTTTCCATTTTGTCTCTGCTGCGGCTGGGAACGGCCAGCAAAATTGCAAGCTCAGGTGGCGACTGCCGCGTAAGTTTGCAGCCCTACGCTACTTTGCATAATTATTTTTTTTTGCTTTTTTTTTTTTTCATTTAAGAAATTTAAGCAATAATAAAATAAAATACTTTGCATAACTTATATGCATTTAAGCAAGTTCACGGGCTAACGCTACCTCTTACAGACTCAGTTTGCTTTTATTTGGACAAATGTCCTCTCCTTTCATGACTTTTCTTGCATCACCCCTTTATTTTCTCTCTGGGAAGAGCAGGAGGCACACAATTAACCCAGGCTTTCCTTCCGAAATAAAGCAAAAAACAAACAAACCAAACCCGGAGCGGATTTATGCATTATTTGTGCAGTTTTGTTTGTTTTTTGTTTGTTTTTTTTTTTTTTAAAGTAAACAAAACGAGCAGCCTGTGAGGTTGTGTGATCACCAACATGTGTCTACAACCGACTTTGCAGCTGGCTGGGCACCCCCCAGCCCCGCGTGTCATGGACGAGCAGTGGTCCCAGCAGTTTGCTTGAGGTGACCAAGAGAATTGGGTCTGAGAAGAAGACAGACCTGATTCAGAGTCGCACGGTAATTGGGTTTTTCCCCTCCCTGCGCTCAAGCAAAAGGCTGCAAAGCCCCAGAGCCGCGCTCACGCTTGCAATCCATCCTTGGGAGACGACAGATGGATTAGTGCAATCGCGCTCATCACGCGGCCGGCAGCACCGTGCCCCACAGTCATCCTCGTTCCCACCAGCGCATCCCATTCCAAATCCCTTATGCAACCCAGCTTCTTCCCGTGCAACCGGGCATCCGTGACTGGTACCCAGTGGCGGGTGACAGCATCCGCATCTGCATCATGGCATCTGAAGGACGCAGTCAGGATCGGACCACGTATGCACGGTGTCCTGCGAACAGCAGCTCAGCAGGGAGGGCCAAGCAGTAAGTTATTACTGGTGGCACCACCAGTCTGCGGTTTAACCGGAGCCTCATTAAGACTAGACAGGACCCAGAGTCGTAGGATCATTTGGGTTGGAAAAGACCTTTAAGACCACCAAGTCCAACCATTAACCCAAGTCCAACCATTAACCCAAGTCCACCATGTCTCTAAGTGCCGTGTCTACGTGTCTTTTGTAAGTATTTCCAGGGACGGGGACACCACCGCTTCCCTGGGCAGCATGTTCCAGACCACCAAGTCCAACCATTAACCCAAGTCCACTGTGTCTCTAAGTGCCAAGTCTACGTGTCTTTTGTAAGTATTTCCAGGGATGGGGACACCACCACTTCCCTGGGCAGCCTGTTCCAGTGCTTGGCAACCCTTTGGGTGAAGAAGTTTTTCCTAATCTTCGATCTAAACCTCCTCTGGTGAAACTTGAGGCCATTTCCTCTTCTCCTATCGTTGGTTAATTGGGAAAAGAGACCGACCCCACCTGCCCACGACCTCCTTTCAGGTATTTGCAGGGAGGGAGAAGGTCCCTCCTGAGCCTCCTTTTCTCCAGACAACCACAGTTCCCTCGGCCGCTCCTCATCAGACGTTCTCTAGATCCTGGAAAAAGGTTCTTTAGACCATGGAAAACCAGCCATGTGCAATTACCACTGACAGCGGAGCTCGGAAAACTCAAACTGCAGGTTGCATCTCAGCAAAAGGGTCTCAAAAGGATTTGTTCCTCTCCTTTTCCCCAGGAAAGCAGGAACAGAGGAAAATCCTATTTATACGTTGCTTCTGAGGCAGCGATAGCTGCCCAAGAAAATAGAAATCTCACTCTAGCTCGTTAAAACACCACGAGCAATTACTGTCTCAGCGGGTGTGATTCTGTAGTAAGGCACATTCAAATCGAAATATAATATAATGTTCTCAGCTTTCACATCGAAGGGCTTTTTTTTGCCGTTAAGAGTCTCACGCAGGCATGAGCTACAACCTGAGCCAAGGGGGAAAACAAACAGTTGGTTTGGGGGAAAACAAGGGGATTCTGCAGAAGAGCAAGGATCAACGTTGCAGAAAGCAGGCGGAGTGTGGAGGATTCTTCTCAGAAATACAGCACTGGCCTTCAAATTAAATCTTCCAAACCCCAGGCAAAAAAACCCACCAAACCAACAAAAAAACAACAACAAAAAAATTAACCAAAATTTATGAAAATCATGGGATGAGTCAACGATTTAGGTTGGAGGTGCCCAACTCAACCTCGAAGCGGGGCCAGATCCAAAGGCGGAGCTGGTAGCCCTGTTGCATCGGGCTCTGCATCAATGCTATGATAACTCCATGTCCTGGCCCTAAAAACTTCTCCAGGACAGACTGCCTTGGGCTGATGAAGTGCACAGGCTCATCCTGGAAAAAAAAACAATACAAAAAACCCCCCAAGAACCAAATGGGAGCGTGTTGCAAAGACATTAATCCCTTTCCTGCCCCTTCGCTTGACAGCTGCGAGTAGCCCTGGGCTTACACAGGCTAAACGTGTCCTTTAATAAAAATTTATAAAGGAAAAAGCTTTGTCTGGACGTTGTCTGAAGTGCTTGGATCTCCTTACTCATCACCCGCGATCCGCAGCATCCAACTCATCCCCCTTAATTCCCATATGTATGAGAGCCGCCTGTATCTGACGGATTATTTTTTATTATGCATCATTAGCTACGGTATTTACAGAAGAGCCAAAGCGACAATGAAGATCATTGTTTGAAACACCCAAATCCTGCAGAGAGAGCGAGCATCTTTTGTTTGCTCCTGGCGTAGCCGCGATAATTGAAACGCAAGCAGCCCGGGAACGTAACGCCGTCGGGGAACGCGGCTCGCAGCCTTGCAGACGTCGTTCCTTAGGGTGATGCCAGAGCTGGAAATGGTAGAGCCGCTCCTCACCCCAGCTTTCCTGGCTGGACCATCGCTTTGAGTGGGGCAAGGGGAGGATGAAGTCCATTAGGATGAGGTTTGAAGGGATGATGACGGATTCCCTGCTGAGCTCTTGACGGCTTCACGGGGGAGCGGAGCATGGCTGCCTATCACGGTGGCCTTAGCAAGGCTGAGAGCATCTTGAGGGCATCGAGCCCTGGTTTAACTGGGGAGAACATCTATGGGGAGATAAGGTGCCAAAGGTCTTATCCATGCCTGGGCCAGCAGGAGCATCCCCTGGGACAACAACCAGTGCCCATCCCCCTCGATTCCCGCTCACCCATCAGCTCAGCCAAGGCACGCGGGAGATTTGCTGAGCCGCACACCACGGGCAGAGCAGCTTTTATAGGGCAGAGGGTTGGGAAAAAAACAGAAAGAGGGGCAACCCCCCCTTGCAAGCACTCGGCATCCCCCCCACCCCCTCTTCCAGCTTTCTTCCCCACCCCCACCCGCTCCGAAAGGGAGCGTTTCCACATATGCTGTGGTCTGGCAGACGCCCAACGGTGCTCATTGAGCAAGAGCTACGGCTCCCATAAATCAAGGAGCTGGCAGCTTGTTCAGTGCAGGGAGCTGGGCTATGTTTAGCTGTCGAGCTCCCAGAAATAGCATCTGTTCCCAGGTACGGACCGCGGGCTCGGAGGCTGCCTCTTTGGGAGATGCCTGCAGGACCGGCAGCATCCTCTCGGGCTGGATTCTCCCCCTCCCGCAGTCCTCAAAATCACATTCATCGCAGGCTCGGCCATGGGCATCGCGCTGCAAAAACCTTGAGGGGGCCACGGAGGCGGCCGGCTGTGACAAAAAGCTGCCCGTTACAGCAGAACGGTTTTCCAGCGTCATCCAAACTCCCGCTTTTTGGGCTCAACGCTTCCTGCTCCTGCAGGAGGAAATAAAAAAATAATAACCATAAAAAGTCCATGTACTGAGATGGGGGGGGGGGGGGGGGGGGCGCGGAATAAATCCCTACCAAAGCAAAACACCACTACGCGTCGCCCCTGGGGGAGGCAACGAGAGAGCAAACAAACATCGTGCAGCACACGGCTTGCTGTCGTGGGAAGGGGCTCAAAGCCACAAAGAACGGCATTGCCAAGCCAGGAATGTCGCTTTATTTATTTATTTATTTATTTATTTATTTATTTATTCTGAGCTGCATTTCTGTCCCGAACCACGAACACGGCAAGGACCTCCATAACAAAACGGTGACCCAGATTCCCAGCACACTCCTGCTCCTTGCAGGCAGGAGAGGCGAGGTGACACCCAACGGTGCAGAAATCCAGGGGTCCGGGGTCTTTTCCCCCCCCTGTTTCTCAGCAAAGCTTCAGGAAACGCGGAAAGCCATTGTTGCAGATCCCAGTGCCGTACCGGCCATTGCAATTATTGCTTTCTTTCCTGGGTTAGTTACCCAACTCCAACGATTCAGAGCAGTGTTCCCCTTCAAGACGGCGAGGTATTCACGCCCTAGGTGCACAGATGCAGAAAGGCCGGTGATGCTTCCAGCAAAGCAGCCCGGTGGTTTGCTCAGCGCACCGGAAAGCTCCTCAAATCGCTGAACCCTTTTTATTTCTGAAATACCGAGAGGGAAGGTAAAACCACCTGGGCTATGGTTAACCCCGGGCGGTTTCTGCTTGCTCAGCGTTTCTCTCGGCTGTGCCGTGCCCTCCAGGAGCTTCTGGGCTCAGCACCAGAAAAATGTGCGGACAAGCCCCCCTGCTTTTCTGCTAATGAGGCAAGACACATGCAAGCAGGTAAATTTAGCAGCACGGGTCAGCGGGATTTGCCTTCTTTTCCTTAATAAACACACTTCTGGCAAAGACAGCACAGCCTGTGCTTAAAAGCACGATGCAGCAGGTAAGATGGTGGCCAAAGAAAGGACCAAGCAGCGGGGGAGAACATGCCCTACACTTTTGTAGCTTGAAAGCCTGACCGCAGAGTGGCTGGAAGCAGTTTTTCCATAAACCTCCTAATTTCAGTGCAGGGTGATGCCAAATCTGAGGGCACAGACCCGTTGCTAGCCTGCAGCTGTGGTGTCATGTCCAAAAATTTAGTTCTGCTGCTCTTCATGCACAGATGCTGCAGCAGATTTAGGGTTTGGGCTCCTCGTCCACCAAGCCTCACCTGCGCCGACCGCTCCTTCACAATTGGGGATGCACTGCCACTGCATCAGCAGGCAAGAAGGATGCAAAGATGGGAAACGTCTCTGCTGAGGATGCGTCCACCCCTGAGGTCCTTGCTGGGGTTTGTGCTTGGTGAGATGTCGGTGAGATGATGGGTCTGGCATCTTTTTTCAATGCATCTCTCAGTCTTCCCCAGTGCTGACTGAGAAATGCCTCCGACTGCAGCTGGGAAGGGCAGGATCTCCTCCAAAAACCACTGTGGGGGGCCAATCAAGTGGGAGCTCCAGCTTGGAGATGAGAGGAGAACGCCTGGCCAGCATGGCAGCCATCCAGAGCTGCTCCACACCACCAGCCCCACCAGAGGTCACGCTCTGGGGGACGTTCCGATGCTCGTAGGGTATCCCAAAAGCATCCCAGGGTGCAACAGCTCCTGTGCTGCTGACAACTCCCGGAGCCCCAAGGTGGTCCAGGACATGATAGGTCAAGCACGACACCTGGAGTTTAACACAAGACCTAAAACTCTTCAGACCCAAATTCTAGCGTTTTCCTCCTCTCCTCAGCGGAGCGTTAAGGGATGCTGCTGAATTAGCAAAGGCTGTTATCTCCACGGATTTGGATGCTCTGTGCTCCTCACAGCTCCTGTCACCTCCTCCAGACAGGACAAACGCGCTGAAGCATAAACCAGCGACGAGGATTAACCGTCAAGCAAAGGCAAAAGCTTCCAGCAAGGGAGGAGAGGGAAAAACTCGAACAAGATGCCAACTCCTCCAGCACCGCGACACCATCCAGCATCTTTCCCTCCCTGCTGCCAGATGGTTTTTGGCCAGGTTGGCACCACGCTCCAGAAGCCTGATTTGCATCGGCTGATCCACCTCCCTGCTCCCATCTGCGCAAAGCCCCGGGAACCAGACCGGGTTCGCTGCACCGCGAGTCCCCTCCTAGACCAGCAAGATGTTTGCCAACCGAAATAGAATTTATTTAAGCCAAATTACCTTGAAAACACACGGATCCCCAGCCCAGCCAGTGCTGCAGGATCTTGAACCTGGCAGGTCCTCCTCCTCGCACAGCTGAGCACCATTGGTGGAGGTCCTCTAGGCATTTCTCTTCATAATCCAAATAATTTATTTCTTCCAAGAGCATGAGCTTTTGGCAGCCAAGGAGCGAGCGTGGGAACAGGACAGAAAGGTCAAAGCATTTTAAAATCAATGAATAAACAAAATGTCAGGGCAGAAACAGGAGTTGTGGTCTTGGCTTCCCCAGGTTGGCGTGCGTCTCCCTAACCTTGAGCATCCGGGTCTGCTTGTCCAGCACAGTTTGCTCTCCATTAACGACATCCTCACTCCTGTCACTAATTACTTACAGCCTCAAAGCTGCAGACCCCATAACCGCAACCGGAGCTCGATAGTCACCTCTGCCACCACTTAACGCAGCCCAGGATCTCACCTGGCTCCAAGATGTGGTTCACCATCGGGTGGATGAGACAACACGGAGCCATCAGGCTCCCATGGGATCATCCCCCACCTCCCAGTGGCACCAGCCCAGCCCAACGAAGCATGCCGCCCCCCCCCAGCTCCGCGCAAGCTGAATGTCTCCACTGCCACAGAGCATCCCGTATGTCAAGTGGGAGGGCAAGGGATCCAGGTTCAGCTAACAAAGAAGGATGAGTTATTACTGGCATGCACCCTGATAAAAAAGAAAGCAAATAGAGCAGAAACAAGCCAGCACACTTAGGGAATGGAAAATTCACAGGGCAATGCTTCCATTTAAGTTTTCAATTTAGGATTTAATTTGCTTCTCGTACACGGGAGCGGCAAATTAGTTGCTGTGATGGAAAATTTGCTTATAGCAACAAACCGTGCGGTCTTATTTCCCTCCTAAACATCTTACTAAAAGGGATGATTGACTTGGACATTTCTCCATCTGAAGCCTGCCTGCACCTGAGTCACTTTTGCATATATGGTGGGGTGGGGATGAAATTTTAAGATATAACAGGTGGTTTGTCGCTCTGGCAGGTGAGGTTGTGCCATTCCCAACCTCACCCCACCACCACCACTACCACAGCAAGCAGCCCGAGACCTAAAAACTCAATTCAGCGTTGCCCAACGTGGCAAGCAACGAGCTCCATGTGCTCACCCAAAACTAACACGCAGCTTAGAAGGGGCTCCACAACCAACTGGCTTTATTAATTATTTAATTATTAGCTAGCCCATGCTGCCGTTGCCACCTGCTAGCCTGGGACTCTGCTCAGCCCAGCCAGGTTGGGTTTTAGCACCGGTAGCGGTACGTGATGTCAGCCTACAGCACAGCATTTTTAAAAACACATGCCTCCGAAGCATAGGCTGCAACCAAAACCATCCCCCTCATCCATAAGACGTTCCTATCCAACCTGTGAAGTCCATCTAAGCAAGCCCAGGGATAAGGTTCCTGCTCTCCTTGCCCCTAAACCCCTCTCACCATGGGGTGAAGTCCACATGGCTGGCAAAGAGCTGCCTGTGAGCGCGTCCCAAAGCACCTACAAGAGGTTCCCGTCTCACCGCAGCATGAGACAAGGATCTCTCCATCTCTTCTTCTGGCTGAGCCGAAAGCGGAGCATGAGGTCTGCAGCCCCGCGCTGGACCCAGAGACATCCCAGTATCCAGAAGGGATGGCAACAAGAGCAGGAATGCCAAGAACATCCACCAAAGTCTCTATCCAGGATTGATCCCCAAAGAGAAATCTTCTCCAGCGCAGCTCTTCTAAGGCAACTACAAGAGTCATGGAAAAGTCTTCTTCATCCTCCTTTTGTGCTGTGCCTGCAAGCGTCCCATCACTCAGGCAATGACAATTCAAGGGGACCCCAAGGACACGGTTTTTAAGCAACACACCTCCCCCTGAAGCTGCCCACAGTATCTCCTAGACCTTCACCAGTCCTTAGAGCAGCTGCGGACACCGGTAGCGCCTTCCAGGTGATGGAAACAAGGAGGAGAGCACAGGAACCCTTGCACGCTTGTGTACTGCCGCTGCTAATTGCTTCGTTAAATGCAAGTGAAACCACAATTATAGCTCCTGGTATTCCTGCAAGTCCAGCCCTCGAATCCATAATCACCTGTCAGCTTCCAGAACAAAATCCTGGATTTTTTTTTCCCTCCCAATACAAAATAACATTTCATTATTTCACTGAAAGGGTTTTAATTTCTTATAATAATCGCTGCAGCAATCCAGCCAAGAATTTTTCCCCTTTTTCTGTAACCTGAGCTGATGGAAAATTGCTTTCATTTAATTTAATTACAGCTGTGGAATAACGCATTAAATATGCGCTCCCTTTGTGTTTACTCTTACATTCAAGAGCTAGAATTAATTAGTCCTTAACTTTGAAAAATATCTGCAGCTAGCCACTATGTAAACAGCACAAACACTTCAGCAACGACGTGTTGAGGGCTCAACCAGCCACAATTTTTCCTCCTCTTGACTCCAAGGGAGAAAGAAATAATATCGTCAAAGTATTCTGCCTCAGAAACCATCGCGTCAAACACGGGCAGTGCAATAGCACAGGCCCACAGATGCTCTCCTCCAGCCCACTGACTGAAATCATACAATAATAATTAAAAAATCACGGGCTGAATACAGAAAAAGGAGGTTTTCCAGCTTTTCGAACGGATGTTTGCGGGTCCTTTGATTACCAACGAGACCGAAGAATTTTCCACTTGCGTTACGCTAGCACCTGGTAAGAGGTAGACATTGCACATGCAACATCATCAAAAAAAACCACCCCAGGACCAGTTGTCAAGGTCAGAGGCAGCTTTTGATGGAGACACCAACTCAACCCTAGGCACTGTGCTGCTGCTCTGCACCGAGCGTTGGGTTGCTGAAGTTGCTGTGCTACAAAAAAGCCAAGAAGATGCCACCAAGAAGGTGGCCAACCCGTGACCTTTCCTGCTGGGAAATTGGGGTTTTGGAGGGTGTGGAGATGACCAAGTGGCTCAGAGAGACTCAGCTCCTACGTCGGTATTAATGGGGCAACAAGTCCAATGTTGGGCTTGGACAACCCGTGCTCACTGAGCTGCATCTGGCATGCGCGCAAGACGGCACGAGACCGTCTAACCTCTCCTAGAGCTTTGATGATTGACAGCACCGCAGCTATTGGATTAATTAATGCAATTAATTTTCCATTTCCTCAGCGCCGTGCCCAAAGGCATGTACTTGGATGTCTTCTAGAAGATACTTTGTTGGATCTCTCAAGCTCCTGAGCTTTTCAAACCGAGCTGGCTGTCCCTTTGGGCAGTCCCAGCTCCATTAAAAAACACCTTTTTCCTTTCAAAATTGTCTTAATTTATTTTCCAAACTGTCAGATCCTGCTGTGCTTTACTACAGTGGGTCAGAGGACTTTTTATACAATATTTCCCCACCTTCAACTTCAAGCCATCGTGTATTTTTCTTTCTTTTTTTTTTTTTTTTTTTGATTAAACAGATGGCATTTCTCCAGTCTGTCTCTCCAGCCATTTCTGAAAGCCACCATGTCATTCTGGTGTTTCTTCCTCGCACCGCTTCCAATTTTTCCCCAGTTTTGTTCTAAAAAACGTCACTTACTGCCCTTCTTCCAGCACGAGAGGAGGAGAAAGGAGAAAGCCAGTCTAGGAAAAATCTGGTTTTGGTAGAAATCGACCCTACTTCAAATTCTCTACCTTAGCACATGCCAGGAACATGGAAGGCAGTCATACATTATTGCTTAATTACTTACAAATGTCTGCAGATACTTTCTATTAACTCCCTGCACAATTTAGCCAAAGGCAATAAGATTTTGAAGGCAGGCAAGATACTAAACTCTTCCAATTAAAACCATCCTTTAGCAAAGCCCAAAAAAACTTTGTAATTTGGATACCGCTCTACTATTACTAGATACGACCTACTGGCCGCTAAAAGAGGGAGGAAATAAAACACTTTTTTTTTTTTTTTTAAATGCATACTATATTAACTCAGCCCACAGACAATTTTTTTCCTTTCACCAGCAATTTGCAGATGAAACAGCAGCTAGCAGGGGGTTTATTGCGCAAGAACTGCATACGCGGCGGCTCATTAATCTAATCAAAAGAGGAAACAGCAAAATATCTACTCGAATGCATCTGGAAAAATAAAAAATAAAGTGGTCCAACAAGCCCCAAAAGGCTGAATACACCAGAGTAATTCTGCAGTGCTCAAAGCCGCGTTGGGTTCACTGCTCTAAGCTACCAGGAGGCAACCTCTTGGCCCTGTGGCAACATGATGATATTTTAAGTGCTTCTAATTGTGGCTTTGCAGAGGCTGCTAATTCAGTTGACTTCTGGGGCACTCTCAACCAGGCTCGGTTTCAAAGTCAGACTCAGAATTTTCCCCTTAGCCGACGTGATGACGCGCTGTGTCTACATTGGCAAGTCGATAGGAGCAAGTCTGTAGAGCAAGATACACCCAACGCTGCACCATTGACTACACCAATCCCATCTGGATCCATGAACTTGATGTCCACCAGCACTGAGGAGTGCATCTTGTGTTCTAGTTTCACCTTGAAGGACCCTTTCCTCCTGCACTAGGAAAAGACACAAACCCAAGGATGCACCTCTGGTTTCTCAGACTTTCCCCGTTCACTCTTAAAACAGGACCAGAAAGACCAAGTAATGGGTCTGTTGTGGTAGAAGCAGCTCTTGGCACAGCAAAGGCATCGCTGCTACGTTTATCAAACTCACGACCACAGCAACGTGGCCGCTGCTTGAAGTTCATGGCAGCAAGAAGTTTACTGCCCAAAGACAGTGGGTCCTCACCCAAAGACAGTGGGTCCTCACCCAAAGGCGGTGGGTCCTTGCCCAAAGATGATGGGTCCTCGCCCAAAGATGGTGGGTCCTCGCCCAAAGATGGTGAGTCCTCACCCAAAGACGGTTGGTCCTCGCCCAAAGATGGTGGGTCCTTGTCCAAAGATGGTGCATTCTTGCCCAAAGATGATGGGTCCTTGCCCAAAGACAGTGGGTCCTCGCCCAAAGACAGTGGGTCCTCGCCCAAAGATGGTGGGTCCTCGCCCAAAGACGGTGAGTCCTCACCCAAAGACGGTGGGTCCTTGCCCAAAGATGGTGGGTCCTTGTCCAAAGATGGTGCATTCTTGCCCAAAGATGATGGGTCCTTGCCCAAAGACGGTGGGTTCTTGCCCAAAGACGGTGGGTCCTCGCCCAAAGACAGTGGGTCCTCGCCCAAAGATGGTGGGTCCTCACCCAAAGATGATGGGTCCTCGCCCAAAGACGGTTGGTCCTCACCCAAAGATGGTGGGTCCTTGCCCAAAGATGGTGGGTCCTTGCCCAAAGATGGTGGGTCCTCATCCGAAGTTGATGGGTCCTTACCCTTGACCCCTCCTTGGGGGTCACCTTGCAGGTTCTGTGGCATTGCAGCCTTCACCCTGAAGGTCTGATGTTAGCGTGGCATTCGCAGCCATGTCTTTCCAACCCTTTGTGGCTGGTGGGGACAGGGGGCAACAGGTGGGTCACCTAAAACAGTTGTGGGACGCGGGTGGCGACAGGGAGAGAAGCTAGCGCTCCCCAGGATACCGCCAGAACCCTAACGAGAGGGCATATAATTAGCCCACTTGGAAGAAGTTCAGTTGGGAGGATGAGACGCCGAAGGACGAAATTAATTGCTTCGAGATCAAACAGAAAGGAGCCGGGATGGGAAGGCATCAGGCGCATTCGAATGAGTTTGAGGTCAGCAGCACGTACCCTGGAGAGCGCGGGAGCTGCGCGTTGGCTGAGAGAAGCTTGCGTGCCAAGAACAAACACGAAGCAGGCCTCCACCTCTAGCTGTCCCCTGGGAGAGGAGCCTCGATGCTGCCGGCGATCTGGCGGAGGCTGCGCAGCGGTGGGAAGGAGGAGGAAAGGCTCTGCAGCGGAGCTGGTAAACATCCCCCCGTGTCCCACAGCACCCGAGTTCAAGGGGAGAACCGGCCACCCGGTCACTGAGATGATGTGCCTGCACACGGCAGAGCTTCAACCCCCTCCCCAAAGCATTTTATTTTTTTTTTTTAATTCTGCTTTCCATAATATTTTATTCTGCTTGTTGGTTCCAAAGAAACTGCTCGACAAAGCCAAAGAACAGAAAAAAAAATCAGTGGCCCATAGCACAGATGCTCACAGATGCAAATCCAGGGAGCAAAATCCATCCCAAACGCAGGGGACGGCTCCTGGCATCTTTTCCCAAGGCTGGTGTACCCCCTTGACCCCAGCCAAGCCCAGGCGTGTCCACAGAGGATGGGAGAAAGAAACCCACCCAATCTATATCTGGGGTTTTTTTTTGGTTTTTTGGGGGTTTTTTTTGGTTTTTTGGGGGGTTTTTTTTTGGTTTTTTGTATTTTTTTGTTTTTTTGTTTTTTTAATTTTTATTTTTTGCTTTGCAAATAGGCTTTTGTCTTGCATCCCAGAGGTGGCCGGCCGAGCAGGAAATGTCTTTGTCCACTCACAGAACCCTGCCCAGCCTGGCACCCTTAGCACTATGGGGTGTTGAGTTTTATACCCCAAATTCAACCACAGCTCTCCCTAAAGCATGGGAAAAAAAAGGATTAAAATGTAAAGGTCTGCAGCTTCCTTGGAGGAAGAAGAGAATCTACACGTGCACATCCAGTTCAGGGCACGCTACCCAAAACATGGAGCTAGGCGAGCCAGAATTCATCTCAGACATGTCAGAAGACGACCTTTCTTCACCTTCCTCATGCCGTTGTGTCTTCAGGCAGCAAAGCCTGAAGCGGAGCTACGCTTTGTGCTGGAGCAAACCTTCAAGAGATCCACCAGCCATCAACACTGGAGCTGCTGGGGAGGACGATACAACTTGTATCATTCAAGGGAGCTGCAAGTACATCCAGCTTCTTGCAAACCGTTACGCTCCCTTCGTGGATGCTAGAAAAGTCCTTGGGTCAAGGTCAGGGTCCGCTAAGACACAGGTTCTAAAGAGGCAGCGTTTATAGGACTGCCTGAAATGCCATTGCAATAAGCGATCACCTTCAAGGCAATTAACCACGAGGTGACCCTTGGGATAACAGCTGAGACTTGATGAACACGGAGTTGCATGGAACAGCGATGCTGATTTTCTTGAAACCGGTTAGGCTGCAAATCCTTGTGCTGACGCACGATTTGTTGTCGCCTTAAAAATCAACGATGACAACAAAGAGAACACCTCAAATAAGAGAAGCAAATACGTGCTTAGAAATTCCAGCCCTTTTTGGCACGACTTCACCCAAGGTCCTCATCACCTTGAGGGAACACAGGACCAGACAATGAATAAGCAGAAAGGGTTGGTTGTTTTTTATTTTGGATGGGTTTTTTTGTTTTTTTTTTTTTCCCTCCAGCCACTTTCCTGTGTGCCTTGAAATGCCCACAAAAATACAGATTGATTCCATTTCTGGCTGCAGCTCACCTATTCCTGGCTGATTTCAAGATGAAAGGTAACATCTCAGAGGGGAAAAAAACAACATCAACAACAACAACAAAAAAAAAAATAAAAGAAGAAAAAAAATCGATGAGGACCACAGCAGGTACAAGAGGCAGCCTTGCAGCTTCGGAGCAGATTCGGGCAGAATGAAGCTTTTTCATTACCTGATTGACACACACTGAGTGGTGCCATAGGCCAACAAACTGATTTATTTTCAGTGGCTTGGAGCACCCAGATGGCAAGAGGCAGCTTCTCATCCCAAGGGAAAAAAAATCGAGCGCTACCGTCATCCCCTCTCCGTCGCACCCACCACCGCCAACGAAGACGTGGCATGTCCTGGTGCAAGCTGGTGTAATTTTGCACAGCTGTGTTGGTGCAAAATGCCTTTCTACCACATGCAGATCAGGAACCTGCCCCCCCGGGACCTCTGTGTTGCACTTGCACGGAGCTGGTGTAAATTGCATACGGAGCCAAGAGGGTGGTGGATATTACCCTATAAACACCAGGCGAAGCAGCACGTAAAGAAGCGATTTGGAGGAGGCACGATGCTGAGCTCTTATCTAGATGCCATTTCCTTTGATGATCAGGATTTTACTCTCTTGGTATCACCTTGCACTTGCAAGAGTCCCCAGGCTCTCGGTAGAGTTTTGCTAAGCGCATCGCCGTGCTTCCTTGGGAGCAATAAAAGCGGCACAGCGCGTGCCTAGAAAAAATGAAAACCTTCCCATTAAATTATGGAAAACATACTGTTTGGACCCCCCCCAAAAAAAAGAACAAATTACCCTGTGATGCTGACAGACGCATTGTTAACCTCGTTTTACAGCTTGGGAGCAGGAGCAGAAAGCAAACCCAGGACTCCCAAAATCCCCAGCGTGTTCAAAAGCTTCGAGGAATTATTTTGGAGAGCCTGGGTCTTTGAACTGCCAGTGGCAACAGACAGTCTGACACGCAAAACACTAGAAAAGCCTCCTTCAAAACATCTCTCTGCTCTGATACCCCCCCAAAAAAACCCCACCTTGCCCCCCATCTGGGCCCTCCTATAGCAACTCCTATAGCTAAAGGGTTGGGGAGGTGGACAGACCCTCCAGAACACCTTCAAGGAGGGGTCTGGAAAGATCATCACCCAGCCCAGGCTGCCAACGGCTTCTGCACAATCTGCTGTTAATACAGTCTCGCCTTTCATATGCTAGCTAAAATGCTGGCTTTTTTCTTTTTTTTTTTTTTTTTTTTTTTTAGATCTACCCATTAAAATGGTGTAACAAACAGGCACTGAAGACCAGAAAATTATATCAGCGTCTCTGCTGAGCCTTGTTATAATCGTTCCTTCTTTAAATGTGCTCCTGAGGACAATATTTATTTTGAATTAAAAGCCAGCAGTACATATTTCTCAGGGCTTTTTTTTTTATTATTATTATTATTTTTTTGCAGTATTGATTCAAGGCCTGTGTTTAAGCTGAAATGGGAGGGGTACCACCTTCTGCAGGCAAAAGCACCAAACTCCATTAGCACCAGTAGAAATGAAGCAACTTGGAGACTCCAAGACGTCTCCCAACACATAACAAGCGCGGCATTTCTCATCCCAGCAGCTCACCTCGAAGCTGGCACAGAGTGGTCAAGGTGGGACGGGACCTCTGGACCTCATCTGGTCCAACCCCTGGTTGCCCAGGACCATGTCCAGGCACTTTGAATGTTCTCCAAGGCTGGAGACTCCACAACCTCAGCACTGGCCTTACTGGTGTTGGAAAGGACAACTTCAACCTGCCAGCAACACCCCTAATAGCCCAGTTGTCCTTCAAAGCAGGGACACCTTGGTGGCTCATGGTCAACTTGGTGTCCACCAGGACCTTTCCTTGAAAGCTGCTTTCCAGCTGGTCGCCCCCAGCACATCCTGGTGCGTGGGGCTGTTCCTCCCTGGATGGAAGAGGAGGAACGTCTTCATAACATTTGACTTTCGTCCCAAATGGAATTCACCACAGCAGCTTTTCCACAAGCCTGGTTCTGAGAACCGCAGAGAAGGTGATTTAATCCTTTTTAATTTTTTTTTTCCCTCTAACCCTGTGGGAGTTCATCATTGTTTACAATAGATTCTCTACATTAAAGATTATTTTAATCTGAATCTTAGAAAGAACAATAGAAAAGGCTGTTAGAACCCCACCAGAAATTTAGAGATGCATTTAATTAATTTGTTGGGAGTGAGTACTGTCACCGTGTCAAGAGGCGGACTTGGCGATGCTAGGCTGACGGCTGGACTCGCCGATCCTGAAAGTGTTTTCCAACCTAAACGATTCCATGACTTTCTAATTCCAAGTACAATCAGTGTTCTGCAGAAATACGCACAGAACTTGCTGGAAACACTCCAGAGGAGATTTAAAACCAGATTTAAAACAAATACATCAGCACTAAAAGCTGAAGAAACCGTTGCAAGCGCAGCTTTCCCCTCCTGCAGACCAACTCTGTAAACCTCACACAGTCGTGTTGCCTTCCGACAAAAACTCTGCCTGTGGAAGATACCCTCCTGGCTTTTGGGGGAGGAAATAATGTCCCCTCAAAGCACTGAACAGGTGGGGTGGTCCCACCAGGAGGGTGAATCTGAAGTCTTTCTTGCTTCCACTTGGTTCTTACGTTTCCAGGAGCATCGACTGGTTTACGACTCCTTGCTGTCTTTTGGAAATGTTGCCGGCGGGCACGCTCAGTGCCTTCATGTATTTGTTATTGGTCTTGCTCTGTTCCTCACCTCTCCTGGATAAATGCAGGAGAGCAGGGAAGGCAGAGCATTAGGCAAATGGACCAGCTGCTAAAGGGTGTCGAGCTCTGTTTGGGTTTAATTACCGTGATTCTGCATGCAAATTCTGGCGCGCTGCGGGTAGGTCTGCAGTTTGCACAGCCCAGAGAGGGAAGGTGGCGAAGGGCAAGGGTGGGAGCACCTGCTTTTGGAAGAAAGCCTTGCATGCAAAAGGTACTGGTGTTATTCAGCATGCATACCCAACAAGCACTCGGCAGAAAAAAAAAAACAAGTGAGCCACGGGTCACGCTTTGATAATTCTCGCTCTCCTTTCTGCTGTACCGTGTTGCCTCCAGCCCTCAGCAATAAGCGAACACATAGAGTTGTTAAGAGTGAAAAGCCCATTACCTGCTCTATCGGTAGCAGCTATAATAAGCAACTAGAGATCCATGGCAACCAAATATCCAAAAAACTCAGTGTCACGCACGTAGGTGCTGTCATTACCAGACAGCACCCACAGCTGCAAACAAGCGGCGTGACTCACGTGCGAGTGGATGCGTTCATCAAGGTTGCCACGCATCGTTTTCAACAGTGACCTACATATGCCCTGAACTTGGGCAAAACCATCCTGCTCCCTGAGGGATTTTGGGAAGCGTGACGTGCCATGCCTGTTTCGCAGTGGGGTGGGTCTCCCAGGTACTGCAGTCCTGGCAGAGACACAACCCACCTGTGCATCCAGCACGCGTTTCCAGCGGCCCCCCACCCCCCAGACCCCAGCGCCTGCTCATCCATCTGTCCTCTGCCAATTTATTTCAGACAACTCACCGTTCATTTTGTCCCGTCTGCGTTGCAGCAGGTTGTCAGCTCCACCTTTGCAAGAAGATCCCGTTTAGGCATCCAAAAAACTCCCAGAACTTCTTCTACGTTCAAAAATACATCGAGGAGGCATCCAGTGTCCTTCGCTAAAGGACCCAGTTTGATTGCACTGGGAAGTTGGAACAAAACCCAACAGCAACACTCACCCCATAGCAAGAGAAGAGTTTTGGGTAGCTCCAGTCCTGGAATTTTTAAAAAGCCATGGCCACACAAACAATTCTTCTCATTGAATCTCCGAGCAGAAAGGCTTGGACATAGCCCACGTCCACCTTTAGAGGCGAGGGCGGGCATCACAAGAAGCCATGCAAATCTGCGGCATCGCGAGTGCCAAGGTGACTTCCAGTCTCACCGGGCAGGGCGAGTGTCCTGCAGCATCCAGACTGTGACAGCCAGCTCCATGCTTAATGAAGATAAATGACATTATTAATTTAAAGTGCACGAATGGGATGCATCTGCAGTTTGATTCAACCGAATAGGTCTCCTGTCACAGTCAGTATGAATCCTTCTCTAAATGATTCTGTAGTTTCACATACAGAATGATTCATTTTACTTTTTTTTTTTTTAAAAAAAAACAACAAACCAACCCACAACACCCAAGACTTGGCAATTAGCATTGTCTCCTTGTCTGGAAGAAGGCTTTACTTGGTAGAAGCAAGCAGACTAGAGAAACACAGGAAAGTCTTTAACCCAGGTGCTTGAGCAAAAGCAAGAGCTTACCTGAAGCACTGCAGCGTCGTGGATGCTCAAGCTGTAGCATCAGACCTCGAGGGTCTGATTCACCAAGAAAATTAAAATTCCAAGATAAGGCAAAGCAAAGAAGGTTATTTACACTCATGACGCCAAAGGTACGACAAGCAGCACAGGAAAACCAAAGAACAGTTAGACCTGACCACCGTCTACCACGCTGGATGCACCGACAACCCAAGCCACCCCAGATGCACCCTCCCAACCCACCCTAATGTTTAGATGAGCAGAAGATGACCCAGACCAAGGGTGCAGCTCCAGCACCTCCTGTACGACATGGCCACACAGCAGCAGGCAGAAGGGTCAGCAGGTTTTTTATTTGAGAGGTACCTACCAACACCCACAGGTCATCAGCGGGTGACGAACCTCACCATCCATCAGCAGAAGATGTTGAGAAGCGACACGAGGAGCCAGGGCCAGTGTTTCTCTTGGCCCCCATCAACAGGAGAGGACTAGGAGAGCTTGTAGTCACCAAAAGGCACAGTCAAAGAGGCAGCCTCCACCTTCGTTAGTATTCCAGGTGCACGCTTGCACTGTTTATACTAAACACTAATTATTTCATTTATTCGAGGATGGCTGTGTAATTAATAGGGAAAGGATGGGCTCGAGAGAAAGGTAGCAGGGAGAGCTGGCACAATGATAAGATGAAGAACAAGCAGCACGTACTGACCCCGACCTTCTTAGCCCGAAACGGGGCACCCAGGAAGAGCAGCAGATGAACGCAGCACACCAGGCTATGGGAATCGGCGGCCAGAAGAAGACACATCACACCTATGTGGAGGCAGAAAGGGAACAGACAGCCATCCCCGGACCATGTCCCTAAGGACACATCTGACACCTGGTTCGTGGTCAAAGGAGCTGAATGGCAACCTTCTCTCCTTCCATGACCCTACAGACCCCTGGAAAACCAGTTAGGGAGGTCTCCACCTGCTTGATGGCCAAGCATCCTGAACTTCAGCAGCCCTCAGGATCCAGCTGGCCTTTCAGCTGGGCAAGTCATCCTGGAAACCAGATGAACCTGATGGCCATGCTCTTGCTAGACCAATGCAAAGCCCAAACTGCTGCACTTGCACCACTTGCTGCTGCCCTCCTGCCCCCAGGGCTGGTAACGGGCACTGCGGAGGGCACGGTGCAAGGCTGGTAGTGCCACCACCATCCCTGAGTATCTGTTGGGGCTTCTTGGTCTTGCACTGTGGCAGGTGCTTGGCTTCACCATGCGTTAAAGGGGGAGGAGAGGCTGCTGCTTGCTTGCTGTTCGCTGCTCTGACTGCATTGGCTCTTGCAACTAAAAATGGTCAGGAAATGGGAGATGAGGAGAAAGTGGCTTCAAGGTAGGCTGGAGGGGGAAAAAAACCAAGCCGACCCATCCATCAGGCAACAAAAATGCGGGTGGAACGATATAACTCCCTTTATTCCCAGCCCTTTTTGCATATCTAACACCAAATCAGTCACCTCACCCACGAGCGCTTCTGCAACAGCAGATGTGGCTCCTTTTAAGATCTGCAAGCAGAGGGGAAAGTAGGTCAGCGTTACTCGAAGCTCCATCCCCAGCTGCATCGCTCGCGATTGCGGAGACATAGGGATTTGTTAGCATTCCTGTTTTACGCACCCGAAACATGAAAGCCTGATGCTGTTCGTTACAGAGCAAGTCGGAGGCTGATGCTGCTCAGCACGGCTCAGGAGAAAACCACGTTTCCAGCGGAGATAAACTGCAGTCTAGTGCCCCAAGGAATGGAAACAACGTGATAAAGTCTCCAATAACATCGGTGTGGGTGAACACTGGCTCTTTATGCTTCTTACCGGCCACGGTGAAGCCCTTGACCCACGCGAGTCAACTGACGGTCGGGTTTATTCCCATTGCCAATGCCGGCAGTAGCCACAGCAAGAGCTCGGGGTTTCAAACCGGCCATAAACACCCAAACAACACCCAGGAGCTTTGGGTTTTAAATTACCTTCTTCCTCATGTTTAAAGGATGCGCTGGGGTGGCTGAACGAGTAATCTTTCCTATATCCCTGCATAGGGGAACTCTGCAGAGAGGGCAAACACTCCAGTTGTTGCAGCTCTTCCAGCAGCTGGTGGAAGTCCAGTTCAGGTTCTGTCCGGGTCAAGGATGAACCTTTCCTGCACATTCCCTAATTCCCAGGGTGCTCGCAGCAAGCCTGCTGCTTTCTCCGACTTTTTCCCCATTTACACTTTACCCAAGTGCCTTCTCCCTTCTCTCTCCTTTGTCCCTGCAAGACCCCTGTGCCTGTGGCAAAAAAAACCCCAAAAACCCACCTCCTCTGCACTTTTCAGGCAGAAAAAGGTGAAAGAGCACCTGAAAACCACACACCCAAGAGATCTGATTTATAGCCATGGTTATCAGAGCAGAAGGTGCAGCCAGGTGGAAAAAAAGGAAGAAAAAGTAAAAGCACTTGGCAAAGCAGGTTCAAGAAGCCTGGAAGTTACCCTGTAACTTTTTTTACACCACAGGTTGGGAGGGAAAGGTCTGATTTTGCAGAGGGAGCGAGGAGGAAGGCAGAGTGGCCAAGATCCCCGTAACACCCCCATAAACATCTGGAAATCTCCAAGAAGTGATTCCAGGTTTTGACCTGGTCTGCAGTGCAGAGCTGCGCAAGGAAAGACAACCTCCATGTAAATAATCCAAATGCAAATCAACCAAGATGAACTAATTCAGTTGTCAAAAAAAAAAAAAAAAAAAAGAAAAAAAGTTTTTTCTGGAATGTCACGAGCTCTCAGCAGGAAGGTAGCAGAAAAAAAGGACCAGCCGGTGGAAAAAAAATGCACCAACCCACCCAACCCCAAAATCGCAACAAAACCAAAAAAGATGCTGCCAGTGAAGCACCGATCTGAGAGAAATAAGATTCCCCAAATTTATAGGTGTATGAGTGCCGCTATATGTACCACGCCGAGCCCAGATTGCACGAATGCGCTGCAGGCACCGCTGGAATTGCATGTGTGCAACGCAACCTGATGGACTATGGACAGGGTGTAAGGTGGACATCATGATGGACAGGCTAAGGAGGCAACCTAAGCTCCTTTGGAAAGCCCCGAGCCCCGAACCATGCCCTCATCAGTGATGGATGTGTAAGCAGAAGGACACTGAGGAAGGACCATCGTGGAGATGACCAAGGCCAACCCAGCACCTCTTCTAGCACGCACGGGCAGAAGCTCAGAGCACCACATGAGAGACGTGACAAAGTTCTTTTGCTCCATCACAGCACCGAGGTGAAGCCCCAGGAAATGCATAGATATATTAGGGGCCCATTGAAAGGGTCAACCAGTCAAAAAAATGGACAAAATATATACCAGAAGTAGCCAGAATTGGGGGCAGAGGGTCAGGACTTCCTCCATGAAATGGCTCATTGCTGCCTTCTCCTGCTCTGGAGGGTCAAGGTAGGGTTTGGGGTAGTGGGGATTCCTCAAATCTCTTTTGTGGCAGAGGGTCTGCATCCATGGAAGATGCCCTGAAGGAAAAAAAGAAGGAAAAAGAAAAAAGAAAAGAAAAAAAAAAAGGAAAAAAAGAGAAAAGAAAAAAATAAGAAAAAAGAAAAGAAAAAAGAAAAAAGAAGAAAGGAAAAAGAAAAAAGAAAAGAAAAAAAGAAAAAAGAAAAGAAAAATGTTAAGGAAAAAAAAAAGTATTTAATTTGAAAATTGGAGCTTTATGGGGAGGACAAAATCCTGCTTCAGACCCACGTTCAGTTCTTTCTCTGCTGAGCATGATTGCTGGGCTGAGTTCTCGTTCCAAAGGCATTACCGAAATAGTAACGCCTCTTCGGGTTGTATCTCAGCTTTCCCCTTCCTCGGCGGAGTAAAGCCAGCGTAACGCTGAGAATTTGACCTACCATAGCAGAGAGCCTAGCGAGGGGCTTTAGCTTCTGCTGTGAACTTGCTGTGCTAATTTTAGCACAGGATCCAGGAGGGGGAAAAAAAAAATTAAATTAAAAAAAAAAAAATAATCAATGAACTTGAGCCAAACGCGTACTTCTGGGCAAACTGCTCTGTGTTGTGAAGTCACCACCGAGTTGCAAATATCACTGCCTGGCATGGAGGTACCGCCATCTGCCACTTTGCTGAGGAGGACCCTTTGCTGAACGCGGGGAGGGAGGCGGCGCAGGAACGTGCCTACTCACCCATGAGCGCGAGGACCATGCCAGCGCGGCAGGAGGCAAGCTCCAGACTGACAGCCAGCTCCAAGAGACATTTAATAGCCTGGCCTCCCTTGCTGGAAAGTGACCACCCGGTCTCAGCGCATCTCCCTGTTCACCCCGAGGTGCCGATGAAAGAATTAAAGGTTCGCGAGATGAGCACCAAGGTCAACAGCGAGAGCGGTCGTGTTGAAGCACGCATATAACGACGTTGTCCTCAGGCCTTTTTTTTAAGAAACCAGTGATTAAGCCAAGCGGCAATTCCTCGTCACTGCCAAGCATGCCTCACTGCAGCGAGAGCCGTGACAAACACCAACACGTGCGCGGGGAACAAACAGATGGCAGCGTCCCAAGGAACAGCAGCCCACGATGAACGTTGGAGCGCACCAACACGGATGAGGATCATCACACAGGGGCCGGACGGAGTTTTTCCCACTTTGCTACAGCCCCAGGGTTGTTCATGGGATGTTGTTCAAAGTTCATGGGATGGTTGAGGTTGGAAGGGACCTCTGGGGGTCACCTGGTCCAACCACCCTGCTGAGGCACTGCCACCCTAAGCCAGTTGGCCGGGACCATGTCTGGACAGCTTTTGAGTATCTCCAAGGACGGAGACCACCCCCCAACCTCTTTGCAAAAGCTCAGGTCAACAGGGCTGGGGTCAGCACCTACAGATGGGTCCGGTGCTGGAAAACAAGAGCCCAGTTACATTAATTTAATTCCCATCCACTGTCACTATTATGAGATGCATCCTCAACACCTTGCACATCATCTTGCTGTCCCAAAAGCCAGGAGAAGTGCATTACCACCCTCCCCAGCTCCTTCACGTGTCCGTTAGGTGCCAGGTTTGCTCGATACGGCTCCGCTGCTCTGGCCGTACCAATGTCACACCAGCACCTCGTGCCACCAGCTCACCTCAGAACTGTCCTGCACCCTCCACTGCCTTCTCCTGTCCCCACTCCAAAGCCTCCCAGCAAAACCACCTCCACCAGCTACCCACTCCGTCGCATCATTTTCTGACACCAAATGCTGCAGCAGATCCCTCCGTGGGAACCTTCTCCCAAGGAGCTCCCCACAGCACGCTACCCGTCACAACCCGATGTTCTCCCCACCCCATCACCCAAGGGAGGACACCTCCTTGGCTTCCCCCACCTCGATCAACACCGTCTGCTTGCTAAATATGAGTCGGGTGGACTCAAAATTGGGGATCCCCTTGGACATTGTGGCTTGGGACAGGTTTTGGGTGAGCTGCCGGATGACTAAGACCAAAAAAATCCAAGGAAGAAGACCAAATTTCTCCTGGTACATTAGGAAACCACAGGATTACTTATCTGTTCATGCAGCCATGGGACGAGCATCTCAGTCTCTGTTGAGCTACTTCAGATTCACGCTATACGTCACCCCTATACGCTTTACGTCGTGAGGAACTGCACCCTGGGACTAGAAGTTCAGCATCTACATAGGAGGGACATATAGACCAACAGCTGCTTTTTGAGGGGAGGGAAGCTGAAGCACCACGGTGGTGCCCCGACTGCGGAGAGGCGGCTGGAGGCAAATGAAAATTTCACAGGTACCCACGACATGACCGATGTTTTTTTTCCCCCAAAGTTAATGCAATTTTTCTCTTGAAGCTTCAGATGAAAGCAGGCTTTCCTTGCCTCGGGCAGAAGCCGGTCAGGTGGAAACAGACAGCGGGAACAAACCGATAGAGCAGAACAGGGTTTGGAAAGAAGTTCAGGATTTGGAATATGGAAAGAAAACAGAAAAAAAAGTTTCTTCTCACTGACAGCAGACAGATACAAGCTGTTAGGCTTGCTGTGCTAGCCCAGCCCTGCAGAAAAGTCCTCCTCGCCCGCGCATTTGGCCTCGTGTTTATCAAAGATATCAAAAAAGACAGGATGTGAGGGCTTAGTCCTCTTGCCCATCCAAGCAGGCAATGCCTGCTTTGCCCTACAATTCACCAAAGCCAAGCCCCACACACGTAAACTTTCTATCGCTCAAGTCACTTCTACGAGCTAGGGACCATGAGCCAAAGCAGCAGAAAGAATCTTCTTCATGAATCCCGCACGCAAGGGTGACTCCAGAGGAACGGTTGCATTTGAGATGGCTGTTGGTCAGGCTGGTGGAAACCTCAGCTTCTAGAGCAGTTCCGCAGTGCAACTAGCATCAAGCAGAGCCACAAGCTCGCCTGTGCCAGTTACACCCTGGTATCCCAACCACTGGTACGGTTGACCCTCAAGGAGAAGAGATGGTGATCAACCTTCTTTCGGTCTTGCTAACCGGCTTTGGCCAACGTGCTTGAAGACCGTGGTCAACATGATCTTCCTAGACCAAATCCCACACCTGGAAACATTCAGGGTTGGGTTGGACGGGGCTCTGAGCAACCTCATCTGGTGGAAGACATCTCTGCTCATGGCGGGGAGGTTGGACTAGACCTTTGAAGGTCCATTCCAGTCCAAACCATTCTGTGGTTAGACATCGTCTCCAGCTTACACCTAAAACATTGCAGCTGGAACAACCGAAAGCTGAGAACCAGTAAATAAAACGGGGAATGGAGGAGGGGGAAAAGGGAGGAAGACACACCAAGGGACATTAGTGAAAGACATATTGCTAGTTAGTAGGAACAGCAGTAACAACTTGCCTATGCCATCATTCATGTTTCAGAGTTCTAGCCTTCTCTTGAAATTTTTTTAATTAAAAGTGTGACTAAGTCCCTAGCTGCTACAAAAAAAAAAAAAAAAAAAAAAAAGTAATAAAAAAATAAGGCTGTTGCTGGTAAATATGATTCTATGAGATGCTACAGCAAGCAGGAGTTGCTGGCTCCATATAAAGACATGGAGTGAGGTCCTGTGACCTCCAGCAGGTAAAGGTGGGGATCACCGTGATGCTGCTGCCCTGAAATACACCCACAGAGTTACGAACACCGCTCATTTTCCCTTTTCTTCCTTTTCTCCTTCCTCCTGGTCAGCTACATTTGTTCAGCAGCAGCTGAGCCCACTGCCCTGCAACAACCCCACCCCACCCCGGCAGCTTTCCTCCCCCCCGTCTCCGGCTTCCAAGTCCCTCCTCCGAGAAGAGGGAAAAATCCTTTTGTGGCCAAGGAAAATCATCCCCAAAGCTCGTTGCAGGCTGGCAGGGAGCAGATGAATCATGCAAGGGGCCCCGAGCAACGACAGCAGGAGCCAGCTAGTGTTTGAGAAAAGAGTGCTGTGGGGCCACGGCCACTTCGCACAGCAAGTGCATCTCATGTGGCTCTGGCACCAAGTCCTTCTCATTCCAAAAAAGAATTTTTTTTTTTTTTTTTTTTTTTTTTTTTTTACACAAAATACTCCTAAAAACAAACATCTCGTTACTAAAGTAGATGATGGGTGGCTCTCCAGAAAGCTTCTCTGTACCACAGGCATGTTTTAGTGAAAACTCCGTAGCTCCATAAAACGCGATGTTATAAAAGCGCCATCTGTTTCTTTACATTTTCCTTCCATCTGGGTATTTTATAGAGATTTTATAGTCTTTTGCACTTTTATATACCTCTTTCCCCCAAAAAAATAAATGCTAAATGGGCAGGGTATCCATTCAGAGCTAGGGGTGGGAAGGTGGGGAGCATGAGAAGGGATAAAGAACTTGAAGGATATCCTCGAGACATTTCAATTAACAAAGATCTACACTCCAGCGGTGCTGGATTCCTTCTTTTTTTTTTTCTTTTCTTTTTTTTAAATTTAACTTTTTCTTTTTTGCAAATGGCAGGTGACTTTCCAATGAAATACAATTTGTTCCTTCTGTTTAATACACCGTCTCCCTCCAGCTGGGAGAAAGAAGTAATAAAAGAAGAGGAGGCTGTTTAGGATTTAAAGGAGCATTTGAAAACTCGGAAGCCTGCCAGAGAGGGCAGAGAGGGGCTCTCGTTTCACGGCGCAGCAAGAGCACCACAACTACGACATTCTTCCCACCACCAGACCAAAAGATGAAATCATAAACAAGACAAAAGGACAGCAAGTCTTCTTTGTACCGACATTGCGCTGTGCCGGCGCACCTCCAGAAAAGATTATGGGCTTGCAATGCAGTCGTACTCATTTTTTTTTCCTGGAATTTTTCTCTATTTCTTCCTGGAATTGCAAGAGAGAGAGAAAAAAAATTAAAAAAAAAAAAAAAATCACTGCATGTTATTTAAATCCTTAATATCGCAAGTGCTCCAGGGCAGGCACCGTTAATGTCACGACGAGATGCAGAGGAAACCATCCTACTGCTCTTCCCCATGTGCAAAATAAAACTTCACGTAACTATTTCAAAGTTGACCACCCCCCTCCCCAGCTCGTACAAGGATTCGTTAAAAGAACTCGGTCCTTCGGTGAGCTGCACACACAGGTATCAGCAATAATTGATGCCTCTCGTTTCGGTCCCCGCGCTGGCGTCGTGATCAATATTCCAGGCGTCGTGTTCCTAGTCCGTGCTCAGACGCATGAAATCCTTGATGCAGAGGCTTTTCTCTCATGTTCCTTCTGGTTGGAAATAGAAAATAGGGGGCAACAGCTGGAAATAGGGGGCAACAGCTGAGAACTGGGGGCGACATCTGAGAACTGGGGGAAACTGCTGGAAATTGGGGGCAACAGCTGAGAATTGGGGGCAACAGCTGGAAACGGGGCAATAGCTGAGAACTGGGGGCAACAGATGAGAACTGGGGGCAACAGCTGGAAATAGGGGGCAACAGCTGAGAACTGGGGGCGACATCTGAGAACTGGGGGAAACTGCTGGAAATTGGGGGCAACAGCTGAGAATTGGGGGCAACAGCTGGAAACGGGGCAATAGCTGAGAACTGGGGGCAACAGATGAGAACTGGGGGCAACAGCTGGAAATAGGGGGCAACAGCTGAGAACTGGGGGCGACATCTGAGAACTGGGGGAAACTGCTGGAAATTGGGGGCAACAGCTGAGAATTGGGGGCAACAGCTGGAAACGGGGCAATAGCTGAGAATTGGGGGCAACAGATGAGAACTGGGGGCAACAGCTGGAAATAGGGGGCAAAAGCTGAGAACTGGGGGCAACAGCTGAGAATTGGGGGCAACAGCTGGAAGCAGGGGGCAATAGCTGAGAATTGTGGGCAACAGATGAGAACTGGAGGCAACGGCTGAGAACTGGGGGCAACGGCTGAGATCTGGGGGCAATGGCTGGGAATTGGGGGCAAGAGCTGAAAACTGGAGGTAACAGCTGGAAACAGGGGGCAACAGCTAAAAACAGGAGACAACAGCTAAAAATAGGGGGCAACAGCTGAGAATGGGGGGCGACAGCTGGAAATAGGGGGCAACAGCTGAAAACTGGGGGCAACAGCTAAAAATAGGGGGCAACAGCTGAGAATGTGGGGCAACAGCTGAGAATGGGGGGCAACAGGTGAAAATGGGGGTCGACAGCTGAAAATGGGGGGCAACAACTGAAAACTGGGGGCAACAGCTGAAAACTGGGGGCAACAGCTGGAAACAGGGGGCAACAGCTGGAAACAGGGGGCAACGGCTGAGAATTGGGGGCAACGGCTGAGAAATGGGGGCAACGGCTGAGAAATGGGGGAAACAGCTGCAAACAGGGTGCAACAGCTGGAAACAGGGTGCAACAGCTGGAAACAGGGGGCAACGGCTGAGAATTGGGGGCAACGGCTGAGAAATGGGGGCAACGGCTGAGAAATGGGGGAAACAGCTGGAAATAGGGGGCAACAGCTGGAAATAGGGGGCAACGGCTGGAAACAGGGGGCAACGGCTGGAAACAGGGGGCAACGGCTGGAAATGCCACAAGATATTACACAAGGAAGAAGTTGTCTTAAGGCAACGTGGGGCTGGATCCCAAGAGACAGCAACAGCAGGATGGGGCGTCAATGATTGACAGCTGTCACTATGAGCGGCAGGATTTCCTGCAGGACAACACTACAAAAAACAGCTAAAAAAAAAAAAAGAAAAAAGAAAAAACAAGCACTTCTTCAAAAGCTGAGTCCTGGCTTCCCAGCAGGGTCTATAGAGCTTTTTTTTTTTTTAATTATTAATTTTTTTTAGGTTCCCTTCTACGGTATACCTATACCTAAGCAAAGCCAACATCCAGGTGGAGCATCCCGCTCGTGGCACACGGGGAGAGGGGCTGACGAGGGGGAATAAAGCCACATCTACATACCAGCCGTACGGAAAGCCTTTTGCACCGGGATGCGAAGAACATCACCTGCACCATTTATCATACAGACAACCCAGAGACGACTTGATTACAGCACATCATATCTTAAAGAGGAGAAAATACCAGGTTTTAAAGGATCTTTAAAACCAGAGGAAGGAGCTGTATTGCAAATCAATGGCTAGGAGCTGCAGTCGGCAATTCAAATTAGTACCAAAGCTCACACTCTTAACAGTAAGTAGGATTGAGCTTTGAAGAAAAACCACCGTGGGAGGTAGAGGATTTGCCACTTGTGTCTTGATACCAAGACTGGATATTTCTGGAAGAGATACTGTACTCCCATTTATTTTTTTTACTTTTTTTTTTTATTTTTTTGCAGAGGCAACTGGCTGTTGATTAACTCTTACGGGAACAGAAACCACAACCCAGCAGCATCTCCCCCTCACGCCGAGGGTCGCTGCTGGATCCTGTCAAAATTTAAATACGCTTGGGCAAAATGTAAATCCTTGGTTTTAAAGGGTGAGCACAACATAAAGGAGCCATTTAATAAAAACAGTTGTATGAGAGATCACTTGAATGCAAAGAAATACCGCGTAGAGCGAAGCAAAGCCCTTACCTGGTTCAGGTGGGAGCTGACTCCGCACGCAACACAAAAAAGGGGGGTTTACCATCAAAAAAAACGGAGTTCCAACTGAAACAGTAGGCAGGACGACCTGGAAGACTGACCACAGGTAGTAACGCAGATTCACCCACTCTTAAATCCCCAAAAGGAATTTTGCTCGTGAGGTTAGTGACCTAGGAGGGAGAACTTTTGGCTTTTGCAGTCGTTAATATGGCAGATACATCAGCTGGTTTTAATTATCCTCAGGGAAAAGTTAAATCAACTTATAGCAAGTGGGACCATATGGTCTTTCCTTGTCCTGTAAGTACACTTAATTAAATCCCATTAAAGTTATCAACAAACAATCACATTTTAACATGTGAATTCACATTCACCCTCCAAGTCAAGACCCGGTCAAGCCAATTCCCATTGACACCATGAATATTTTATGGATGCTTAAATGCAGCGTAGCACGCAGGGCAAAGCACGTGCAAACTCCTCTGTAACTAATGGTTCAGGCTTGAATTGCATCCTTAAAACTCTTCTTTTTTATTATTTTTAACTATTAACACTGTACCGAGGTGGCCATTGCCTTCAACAGCATCTACACGAAGCTATTTGAGCGGTGAGCCACCACAGCCCTACGTGGTAAGAGCTTTTGGATAAGAAAGAAATATACGTATCTGTGCTTTATCCTCAAGTTTGGAAATTCATTTCCTTTGAACGCTACAACAGCCAGAAAACAGTTGATTTAGGGGGGGATGAAAATATGGATTTTCAGCTCCGCGTTTGCTGTTTGCACATGTCCTGGGCTTAATTCAGCCACGCGTAGATGCTCTGCCCAGGAATTAAACTGAAGCAAAACAGCTATTTAATACAGAATGTAATTTTACTACTTAGTCTGTAAAATTGCTTATTTCCCAGGTAGACCGAAGGCTTTTTATGCCATAAACAGGCCAAAATGCTTCGGGATCACATTTCTGGTCATCGCTTGCACAGGAATCCAAACTGCGTTACGATGCGACAAGACCAAATCTTAAGCAGACGAAAGCCCAGAAGTCAAGTATTTTGATGAAAAGCAGCTAAGGGCAAAAACACAGTGGGATACTCACAGCTCCATCCATCAGTTTCGCAACATTTTTCCGTTCCAAAAAAATATAACTGATTTTGGTGCTTTCTACAGAGACGGCCACCACCAGCGCCGCATCTACAGCCGTTTCCCAAAGTCAACGAAGACCGACACCCACCCCTAAATTCCTATTTCCACTCAGCATGAATATTCATGGAACAGCTGATTTTTCGGCTGGTGGGGAGCCTCAACTCCAGCCAGGGACTTTGCGCACGCTGAAAAATTAATTAGATTTTCTACTGGTTCATTTGAGGGTTTTAGTTTCATAAAAGGCTTTTTGATAGGAAAACACATGCGTTTAACTCCTGTCACGTGGGGGGAAAAGCCATAATTATTCGGAGCTACCGTACACTGTTCAACCCTTTGCAAAATCCTCTGCAGAGGATTTCTTAGCCTTTAAAATAATTCGTGATTCATCACAGCATGGAAGAGCATAAGGTCCAGTATACAAAGTTAAGCTGAGTAATAATATAAAGGAAATACAGTGGAGGTCAGAATTAGTTTAGACAGTGAAAATGTCAGGAAGGTGGAAAAAAAACCTTCAGAAAAGGTCAATAGGTTCCCTCAAAAAAAAAAAAAAAAAAAAAGACCCTGTTATCCAAGCAGCCTGACCCTTCTGTTGGTGTTTGGGAAGAAAATTGAAGCCAAAAAGAAAAAGTCCGTATCACTATTTAATGAGGACGAGCCCTAAGCTTTTAAATATTGACAGTACAAGTTCAGAAATGAAATTAAAAATGTATTTTGCAAGCAGGGCGAGGAAGAGGGGGCACGGAGATAAACACTTCCACTTGCAAACGTAGCAGCAGCCCCAATCCCTTGAAGTAAAGAACGTCGTCCAGGTCCCTCACCGGCTTCGCTCGTGCACCTTGGCGGGTTTGGAGGATGTGGATAAGAGCAGAGGACCAGGAGAAGGTCCTTCAGCCTTGACCCCTGGAGAGAACATCATCCTCACCTGTACAAACACATGACTTTAAGCCCCATTATGAAATTTAAGTGAATTAGATAAAAATCCGTAGCTGTTGCAAGCGGGATGTGCGGGCTCTCGGGTTTCCAGAAGCACCTGGGTTTGTTGGGGATTTGCTGTCAAAAGCAAATTCGGTCTTGTAGGCAGGACCTTGGCCAGACCTGGTGACTCTTCCAGCCCTGCCCATCTCCCACAGCAAGGTGCTCGATCCCTCAGGATGAAAAACTAATTAATCAAGTTGGTCATATCCCGAAAACACGACATGGAACCCCCTTTCCAGCAGCACTTCTAACCCCAGCTGCAAATCTAACTTGACTTAAACCCTCCAATGGATTGTGCTGCCAGAAATAAAGCAAGGCGGCCACGTAAGTCACGCTGGGTTGATGCAACTATCTAATTAATCTAAGTAATAAGCAATTGCTGTGAAGCTGCCCCTTTGAAATATTTTTTTAATTAAAAAACAAGATTTTAAAAATTTTTTTCAGTTCCTACTAAAATTAAGTTTATGCAACGCAAAACAAAGGGGGTTTTGCCCTGCACTGGTGTGCGGGGAGGATGCGCTAAGCAGGCATCTTCTGTGCATGTGGGAAAGGGGATTAATTTACAAAAAAAACACTTTTCCCAGCCTGTCCCTGCCGCCCTTCAGCTCAGGACAGGGCATTTGCACCGATCATAAGATGCTTCACCATATCCAAGTGGAAAAAAACCCACCAAAAACCCAAAAAACCTGAGCAAAGATATTCTGTGAAAGTGGGTGGATGTAGCGGGAACGAGGGTTGGGATGCTTAACACGGCTTCTCCAGAAGCAGGGCACAACAACAAAAAAATAATTTTTCTGATTATTGACAGGAGTTTTACATAGGTTTGGCCACCTCATTTCTTCGGGCTACGCTGTCGAGCAGTGTTAGGATCCGAGCTGTTGGTACGGGCTCTTCCCAAACTAGACCAGACCATCCAGTCTTTGTAGGACACTGAAGGAGGGGGAAAGAAAAACAACAAAAAAACCAATGAAACCACCGCAGGAAAACACAGATTCTGCTCACCCCCCTCCATGCCAGCGTCTCAAAGCCGCTCAGAAGCCAACGCCGCATTTTTTGAGTGAGCAACTCACCAGAGATGGGCACTTGCTATGCCTTGCCCTAGTTTTCATTCCCTTTACGTTCCGTGGCTGCGAACAACGCAAAAAGGTTTTTGGCACTGACGTGCTCTCCGTAAAGCAGCAAGCAGAGCCCCTGACCCCCTCCCCTCGAGGCAGAGCATCTCTCTCCCTTGGCAAGAGCGGCATTAAACCCAACATGAAACCTTGCATCAGCAAACTAAACGCAAGGGTTTGTTGGTTTTGGAGATTTTTTTGGAGTGATTTGTTTTTTGGTTTTTTTTTTTTTTTGCTCATGCTCCCCTAGCAGGAGCTGCCCTCCTCCTCCTCCTCCCCGCCACGGTTATCTCGGATGAGTTACCAAGTGGTAAGATGGAAACACGAAGCAAAACCCTTGCAAGGAGCCAGCTTGTTGGAAATGGATGACAGGCAGCGTAAATATTCGGAAAAGAACTGTAACTGCTGTCAAAATAACATACATTAAGAAATAGAGCCTGGTCCGGGGTATGAATTGCCCCTGTAAGGTTGTTTGTTTTTTTTAAAGCTTTCCTTTTAATTGACATTTGGAAGCAAATAGTTTGTACTTTATGGAACTTACCTCTCCTTATATGAAAAAAAAAAAAAAAAAAAGTGCAGCAGCAGGGTGTTAAAAATAGAATAACCTTCAGCATCAGAGCGAACGCCTGCTGCATACAAATCGAGTCGGAAGAGGCAGATTAAAAAATGGTTTGTGTATACTTCATTTATCAGGAATCTCTTCCTAAAGCTACGGCCTATGCAAGTGCTGTAAATTTTCTTTTAGACTCATTTCCTTTAGAGGGAAACTTCATGTTTACCGGCTGAAAAATGAAAAACAAACCTCACACACCACTATTTTTTTTTTTATCATCCTGATTCCACGCAGACCATAATTAATCCAGGGGAGAAAAAAAAAAAAAAAAAAAAAAAAAGGCTTACAGTTGTATCGCATCACTCAGCAAACCTGTTAAGTCAGCAAAAGCATCTATTACTTCCCATGCAAAAAAAAAAAAAAAAGAAAGTGTGATTTGGACCAGGGACAAATTCAGTGTTCTGGGTCATGTCCTAAGACCATTGTACTTTTTATTTTAAACGAATTTTATTTTAAACCTTAGCTTTCGTTGGGATGCTGATCTGAGTTTTATGTGCAGATACCCCTCCAATTCAAAATTCAAAATTAAAAAAAATAATTAAAAAATTAAATTCCTACCCTGCGATTACACAGGACACCGAAAGGCAACGTGCCGGCTCCCCCAAAAGTGGTGTAAAAATTAAAACCTAAGAAGAGAGTCACAAATAGATTTCTTCCCATCCTGACCTTACTATTGGATTATTTTTTTTTTCCCCTCCTCACTTGATTGATGGCTTTGGCGTCCTACCTCCAGCCTGCGCACGTGCATGGCGTTCCCCGACT
This sequence comes from Falco cherrug, assembly GCF_023634085.1. Taxonomy (NCBI): domain Eukaryota; kingdom Metazoa; phylum Chordata; class Aves; order Falconiformes; family Falconidae; genus Falco; species Falco cherrug. Next base: position 95,148 of record NW_026599285.1, read on the forward strand.
TTAAATGAAGATCCCTGCCACGGAATTAATGCAAACATCTGCAGCTCTGCAGGTTTGCATCGTCTACATTTCCAGGAGCGACGCCAGGAACGCTGTTCTGGTTACGTGGAATTTTCTCCCCTCAACTGCCCGAATAAAAGGACATTTCTTCCACGTTTTCAGGGGCAAAGGTGAACATCTGACCCCAAGGTTGAAGCATTCTCTCTTTTGTGTCCGCAGAGAACGGAATGCATTATTTTTTCATTGCTGCAGAAGGCACCCCCCACCCCCCCTTCCCTGGGTTTTCTCCTTCATTAACATCAAAGAAAGGACCTTGTAGCCCAGATATAATCCAGACATGGGACCAACATATTAATGAGACGTTCCACGGTTCAGGAAGATTTATTGATTTTGCTCTCTGACTCAAGAAAAAAAGAAAAAAAAGAGCACGTGTGTGGGAACTGATATGCATGTTCACTCCCATTTTGACAAGCTTGGGAAAGCCACCCTGAAGAACACCTACCAACAAGCAAGCCGAAGATTCCTGGACCACTCCGTACCACCTGGATGCTTCCCCAGAGCAGTTCCCGTAACATTGGATGCCAGGAGGACACTCGAGAGCCAAACGCATCAGCCAAAGTGACAAATCCGTGCTTGAGGCTAGTGACCTACAGAACCTGCTCTGCACGATGTGGAACGTGAAGCCCAGGGAGAGTGGGTCTCCATCAGAATCTGCATCTGGACCAGCTTCCACCATCGGGCACCATGAACGTGTTCAGCAGACGCCCAAGGCGACCCTGCAGGCGCTGCCCGCTGTTGTAACTCAAGAGGTTCTTTACGAAAGACAATTTTTTGCACTAGCGGACTCGACTAGGGCTCTTGGCCAGGAGAAGTTCTCACCACCCTCAAAGACTGGAGAAGGAAGCTTCTTCCAGAACGTCACCATGCACCTCTTCCATGGTGGAGCGAGCCTGTCCCTTCCTCCCGTGGGCACAGGAATACTGCAGAAGGAAGCCTCTTCCAGAACATCACCATGCACCCCTTCCATGGTGGAGCGAGCCTGTCCGTTCCTCCCGTGGGCACAGGAATACTGCAGAAGGAAGCCTCTTCCAGAACACCACCATGCACCTCTTCCATGGTGGAGCGAGCCTGTCCCTTCCTCCCGTGGGCACAGAAATATTGCAGAAGGAAGCCTCTTCCAGAACATCACCATGCGCCTCTTCCATCGTGGAGTGAGCCTGTCCCTTCCTCCCCGTGGGCACGGGAATATTGCAGACCTGTAGTCACGCCGCAGGCAGTCTAGCTGTCTGGATCCCCTTCTCCTTGGGTTATTTTGGAGACATCCATTTAATTTCGCCTTCAGAAGGGCGGGCAGTACATCCTTCCTTCGCAAGGTATACGGTCCCTGCTTTGCATAAGCTGCTATTACCAACTATTATCCAAATTACTTAAGCTGCGGTTATTAGACTAAAAATACCAGATGATCCTAGCTATAACGATAAAAGAGCAAAGAAAATATCTCTAGGGCATCAGGCGGTCTCATGAAAGGAAGGCTTTACAACTCCATTTTCCATTGCTCCTTCAACTAATGCTCATAATTAAGTAAAAAGGGGGAAAGTCTTTCCGCTCCGCATCTCGCTCGTTATCCCACCCCCTCCTTCCCCTAAATTATTCCGTGAATCAAATCGCTTTCAGAGTCAAACTACATCAAACAGCCTCCTGTAGGAAACGCGCGCCCCGTTACTAGTCCTTGAGTTCACCGTATTTATGTGGTAACTAACCAAAAAGCAGCGCGTAAAGAGTGAGTTGCACACACATTTAACGTGAGTCTGGTCCTCACCTGCTTAAGGACCTGCTGATAAATGCTGGTGGAGGGTAGAGCAGCCCCAAGTCCGAGTGCAAGAGGAGCCAGAAGTCTAATTTGGGTTAGTTTCACATTATTCTGGCAGCGTAGAAAGTAACTAAACCATTGCGCGTTACTCATTGGAAAGGGGAGAGCAGCAAAAAGTCATCTCCACGTCCAGATTCCAGCATCCCTATGCCCACCAGGAACTCGAGGAAAACACACGATTTCCTACAGAAAATTTCCCCTCCCTGCTTCTCAGGACTCTCCCTTGGGCTTCCCTTTTGCAGCTACAACCAGCATTTTACGTCGGGGTCCCACACCTTGCTGAGTAATCTGCTACGAAAATCTAATTTTTTCAGGAAGATGAAACGGTTCTTCTCGCTCCCAGACTTGCAGGTGAGTGACTAAATGGAACAGGAGCCAAACTACCAATATTTCTATCGGTGAAATAAAAAAAAAAGCGCTTTAAGCTCACATTGGAGGGTCTTACACCTCGTTACTGTGAATATTCCATGAAAACTAATTAACAGAGGTCATGTCGCTGCTGCGGCAGCCAAGTGAGATGGAACCATCATCCTGTCCCAGAATGGTCTGTAGGGACTTGCAGGTGGGGGTCTCTGGCCACCCCCAGCTCACTTTGACCTTAACCCAACCGGCGTTGGTGTTACTGAGCACCAGGGGAAGGGACGGGTGGGGGGAGGTGGCTTTTCTTCATCTGCTCTTGAGCTCACGAGACCAGAAAAGCCACGTTGGCTGCAGGGCTGCGTCCCACCCTTCCCTGGCATCACGGCTCACGCTGCGATGCCCATTCCCAAGCAGATGGGTAGCGAGATCATCAACAGGAGAAAAAGATTTCCACAAAGCACCATTGTCACCGCTGCCTTTTCTCCTTACCTCCTCCAATCTTAACAGTTGTACAGGTTTTCCTTCGTTTTCTACTGATCATCACTGTTTCTTCTCAACAGCAGCCCCAGAAAAGTCATTCTCCAAGACCATCCCCCTAGTCCAGTCACTGCGTGGCTTTGGGACCTGCAATAATATGAAAACTAAGGATTTTCCTTCTCCCCAGCTGCCGTTTTTTATCGATGCGTTGGATGAAAGAGAGGGTGGAGAGCGTTAAGAGGTGAGGAGGCACCGCACACGCTCATGGGGAACCCTAAAGCCTTCGACACCACCAGGACCACCACCTTCCACTTGCAAAGGAACTCAAGTTTGCTCCCAAATTCTCTTTTTTTTGGGGTGTTAACTTCACACTGAAATAAAAAACCAAAAAAACCCAAACCCACCCTGCCACTGAAGCAAGCCATACTGTATTTCATGGAAGAAAGCTCTGGGGTTTTCTTCCACCTCTCTACAGCAAACTGACGGACCGTATTATTAAATGATATTGCGTTACAGAACCTTGAAACCGAACGAGTTGAACATTATTTCAACCCCTCCTCAGTATCCACCCACCTGTCGCTTCCATTTGGGTGACGTTTTCAAGCTGGTTTAATTATTAAAAAGTCATTTTTTCGGTGCTTTGTTAAAACGTGGCATTTAGAGGTGACGACTGAGGCAGCAAGAAAAGCAGGCAAGAGGTGAGGTGCAACCAAGCGACCAAAAAATAAAATGAAAGAGAAGCATCCAGGGAAGGAAGGTAGTGGAACCATGGGTTTAGTCGGAAAAAAAAAAAAGCAAATTAAGCTCAGCAAATGGCCCCGCAATTTCACTCGACGTAACTTGCCAATAATGAGAACAAGCTGATCCTTGAAATACCAACAAAAAACCCCAAGTTAAAGCTGTAGCCCACCACCCTTTCTAAGCTTTTCTTGGTGGGTTGCCTTTCTGTCCAGTTTGTCTTCTAGCCCCAGCCACCAACAAGACAAAAATTACAAGCCCACCTTTCCAGACCTATTCGGTATCTTGCAAATTTATTTTTTTTCCTCTTCAGGATTTTATTTCTTTTTTTTCAGGAATGGTCCCCATCTCCCGATCGTGGAAGATAACATCCAGAAATACTCAGCTGCTCGCTGGAGCGCATCTGTCCATCCCGCTGTCCTCAGGCAAGTCCTACCCTGTTCAAAAATAATAACCAGGACCGAATTAATGATTTTCTCCAATTATTCCAGCATATTACTCTTAAGAATGAGAACAGTAGCACAATGCGTGCAGCAGTTAATACCTTAAACGCTTACTTGATTGGAATTGCTGGCACAAGCAGTGTTTGCAATTACTTTCCCTGAGTGTTACTTAAATACTGAAGCCACAATATGCCACCACCAGGCCCCCAACCTCGCTTCCTGAAAGAAAAATTAAAACAGCTTCCATTGAGACGGAAGATTATCACTTCAAAAATCCCATTTCAAGACAATTTCGCCTGCTCCAGGGTTGACGCATGAGCCTGTAAATCCTTTCTGACCGCTTCAGGGCAGCATTAGAGGGAAAATTCCAACGCACAACCGAATTTATTTTGAGCAGCACATCTGATAATCAAGACAAACGCCACGATACGGCAAATAAAAGCCATGAGAGGCAGTGAAGACGGTGCTGCCTGTGCGGGAGCCCATGTTGCTTCATCCCCCGGCTTTAACACGGTGACTCAGCAGCGGGGGAATAGGTTGCTTCTGCCTTAGCCACTGCAGAGGGGACAGAGGGAAGCATCCCCAGGCATATTTCTAAAATCCCTAATCTAAAAATTTTGTACACATACGGCAGAGCCTGACGCCTCAAGACTTGCCCATCAGCACAACCGTTGTGCCCTCCGCGGAGAAGCATTAGATGAGTTTCCACTTCTCAGCTGTTTCGCTGCAGCAGAACAGAGCTCCCAAACATCGTGTCTGCTGCTTCCCCTGCTCCCTTTGAAATCAAAATCTTGCTGCCAGCCACGATGCACTAAACTTTTACCGGGTCCTCCGAGGCCACCGCAGCACGGAGTGATGCCACACGTCCAAAGTCACCTCCGAAACATGAGCAGGTTTTGGAGAAGGACGTAATGGGGCTAGCGAATTTAAATATTAATGTTGGGGATGTAAAGGCTGCCGGTAACAGTGCTACTGCCTTTCTTTATTACAGCCTGGGGAAAATAAACCTGTTAATAGCGGTACAGCTCAGGTATTTTGGAGGGTAGTCATAGTCAGCAGCAGCCTGGATGAACATTAAGGAACAGCTGTTAGGGAAGAAGCAGGAGCAGCACAATCCTGTACCGACACAGTTCCTATTAAAGAGCACCTTTAGTCACCAGGTATGATTTTATTATGAAGGACAGGTCTTACAAAATTCAGCCGAGTCGTTCGTCAAGTCAACCGGAGCAGGCAGCACGTAGCGGTGCAGGCAGCAAAGAGCTCAGCCGGCTTTCAAGGGAATTAAAAACTCAACTTGATGGAAAAAGTGCCAAAAACCTCAGCTTCTGGCCAGGGTCAACCCACAACTTGTTATTGCCTTTCAACAGCAAAAGGTCGGAGAACTTAGTCCCGTCACAGGGAGAAGTGTTATTCATCATGTGCGGACTTCACGGCTGTATGCTGGGCTATAAGCAATAATGCGAGATTAATCTTGATGCTGCCCATGCAGGTGGAAGTGGCTGGGCTGGGCACTGCTGGAATTTAATAGGGAAAAGTTCAGTCAACTCCTCTCTTGAATTATTTCGTGACTTTAGAGGAGAGTTAACTAGCAAATTTCCAGCTGTGAGACAAGAAATCCCTGTCACCACGATTGCAGATGTTTGCTTTGTTGCCTACAAACCACACAGGCATCGGTACCCGAGCAGAGAAGATGTGACAGATCGCGTCTGAGCAAACACAGAAGGAAAATGAACTCAGTTTTCGAGCAGCAGCCAAATTTAAAACATGGGTTAAATTGGGGGGGGTTTCTTTTGTCTCCGCGTTCTGGATTTCAAGTGTTTGGAGCAGGCTGGACTGGATAAGCCGTTGAGTGTCAATTATTATGTCAGTAATCACGCTGGAAGCAAGGACCACAGCAAGATGAATCGTGGAGAAAGACACCGGGTATTTGCCCTTAAGTTTCCCTAAGTGATGTTCCTCGGGTGCATCTTCCCATCCAAGGCCAGAAGCCAAGCCGAGAGAAGAAGCATTTCATTAGCAGACTTACCCAGGGCTTCTCCAGCTCCGACATCTCCATCCCATCCTCGGTTTGTTTTGCTTCTGCCATATTCGACACGTTGGGGCGCGCCAGAAAGCCAAACGCGACATTCTTGGCAGTGCTTGCATATACTGCTCGACACGTTAAACTGAGGGAGATGATGAATTCAACGGCGCTAACAAAGCATGTTGAGTACTTTCTGCTCCTCCTGCCTTCTCAGCATCGTTGCCATCACCTTGGTGCTGGTTACCCGGTCAAAGCCTTTGCCATCAACGGGCAAACCAACCAGCCCCTGCAAATGGGTTTGATACGGAGATGTCACAGACTGGACGCTCGTCCCGTTGTGGTAGGTGGTACTCCTCTACCTCAGATATCGCTCAGAAGACTTTAAGAGACCTAATTTGACTTCTGGAACAAAACCAAAGCCTGATATTTCCCCAGCAGGTCTCCTTCCTGCTGTCCCAGCAAAACACAGGCAGCCACAGCGAAGAGGAAACACCCAAGAGCTAATTAAAAAATAAAATAAAATCTGCAGCACTGCTGGCACACAGTTAAAATGCTTCCAGGGGGAATTAAAAAAACCCAAGCATCCCCATGAGACAACCTAAGGGTGAAAGCGGTGGGTCTTCTCAGGAGAACCCCGCTGTCACAAACAGCTCTACATAAATAAATCCCTGGCAAAGCAATTCAAGTCTCATCTAAGCCACGCGAGACACTGTTCAACGCCTTGGGTCCATACTGGACCCGATTTACCTGCATCACTACCAGCATCAGCTGGTCTAGAAGAGGCGTGGAGAAAGAGGATCACGTGTGCATGCAGAGACTTTGCCGATTTGGTCTTCATGTGGCATCGCCTTCCCTCCTGGTGACCGCTGCAGTCCCCTGCAAAGAAACACAGCGGAGAAGCGATGCAGCTCAACGGCTGGATACAGAAGCAATCCTCCGTGAACATCCCAACATCCCCAGGCTCGATACAATGGCAGGGTGTTGGCAAGCGAGATCAATGGACTTCACGTACCTACCTTCTCTCCTTTCAATAAAAAAAAAAAAAAAAAAAAGGATCATTCCAAGGTTGACATGGTAACCAACTGCAGCCCCCGCGCGCCGAGCGTGCAGCAGGACGGTGCTAACTGGTAGCATCTTGAAAGTAGAAATTTTAAATTTTTTTTTTTTAAGTCTAAGATCAGTTCTGGTATTTTTCTTGCAAAGCCTTATCCTCCAAAATATCAAAAAAACGCATTCGAAAACACCGCCTTGAAACCGAATGGCTGGAAAGCCTCTAACAAATCTCAGTATGAGAGAAACAAAGAAGAAAAATAAAGAATAAAGGAAAAAGGGCATCCCAATAGCATGGAACGGGTTGGAGAGAGTGCCAGCAGCAAAGCAAGGACTACAGAGAAGGTTAGAACAACAGGAACAGTCTGGGCGGGGGTCTAAAGTGGTTGGACCGCCTTAGTGACCTCGTGGTGCCTCTGCTGCACGCTCCCATTAGCAGGGCAGGGACCAGTTCTGGGATGCAAGAGCTGCCATTTCGTTGGGATGCCAAGAAGGAGAAAATATTTCTTGGAAAATTTTCTTGGAAGAAAACAGCCCAGCGCAACTGGAGGAGGTAGCGCCGCTTTGGGAAGGCGATGCTCCAGCAGCTCTTGGGGACCCTCGGAGCGGACTGGGAAGCCCGAGCATCCATTGGGTTGTTGCTGGAGACCAGTCCACATCAAAACTCAATTCCAGCAGGATTGACTCGCTGGAGAGAAAAAGAACAGGCTCCGGAGATGCTGGGCAAGGGAAGGCATTCTCTGCTAACATTTATTTCTTGACGTGGATAATGCCGACCTCAGCCCAGGCAGCAAATCTTCATCAGCGCGTTGCAAAATAACCCGAGATCCTCCACAGAAGGAACAATGTAATCTTTTATGATTGTTTCAACGGTCACCTGGTTATTTTTTCCAATACACTGGGAACCTTTTCCAACATCTTCTTGGAAAACAGCAATGAAGAAGAATTGCTGGCTACAGCAGAGACTCCTCCAGACCAACTGAATTATTAGACTGGGCTGATAAGAGTCAACATTTCTAAAAGCAAAGTGATGCCCTCACTTAGAAGAAATGCTTAGTGTGGACGTGACATTCTCGAACCAGCCCCAACCCAACCCTTGCCTCCTCCTAGGAGGAAATAAAGCATCGGCGTAGGCAGAGAAGGCCTCTCGTTGAAAGCAGAGAGGTTTTGCTGAGGCCAGGAGAGGCAGATGCGGTCAGAAAAGAGGACCAGAAGGTATTTCTTGACCTCCTTATGTTCCTAAAGAGCCACCAAAGGAAAAAAAGGAGTAGGGAACGCTTGGCAACCGATTCGTTCGGCATCATCCTGCCTTAGGAACAGCGTAAGCATCCCAGGGCTCAAGGTAAGAAGGGATTAAGTGGAAACTCAGGGGACCAGATCAGGTCCTGGGCAGGCGCTTTAGAAGAACCCTCAGACTCCCCCTCTGGCATGCAAACCTGCAATGTTTCAAAGCTGGGAAGGGTGCTGTGATCGGCGGTGATCCATGGCATGCAGGAAGATGGAGACGATACCCAGCCCCCTCTAGACGGAGGTGTCACAACGCATTTCCAAAAAGCCACTCTTGTTCTGATAGTAGCTGAAGGAGGCAGCCCTGTGGGCACGGCAATAGTATTTTTTTTCTGAAAAGACTCGCTAAATCTTCTTTCCCCGAGCTTTCGGGGAGTGAGCAGGCAACTGATTATCGCAGTGACACTTGAGGCTTGATGGAGAGCGGGCGCCGAGGGGCTGAGTTAAACCTGGTACCCAGACCTGGCTGTTCCATCTGGACCAGCGTCCCCTCACGCCGCAGGAGGAGGGGTACGGCCCCCAAAAGCAGCCGCCTGAAGCCCCTCTTGCTTTATTTCAGGGATGCAGGGCAGAGTTTAAACCAGCTCATGCTCAGGGATTAAAGGCACAAAGGCACTCGCAGTGCCACGCTTCGGAGCATGCCTCCGAGGGTCAGACGCAACCAGATATTGAAACAAGACCTCTGAAAAATGGAAGGCACTTACACCCACTCAAAAGCCTTGGAAAAAAAAACAACACACACACACACAAAACAAACAAACAAGAAAAAAAAACAACAAAACCTAACAAAACCCAACAAACCCAAGGAAAAAAAAAATAATGTTGCTTTTATTGCAGGTATTCTGAGCTGTGGAATTTCCTCCTTTGTAGCAAGAACGCTGATGTGCTTTTACCTCCCCAGGTCTCTCCAGCAGGGCATCTGTTTTGTTTTGAGCGTTTACAGCTAGAATACCTTGCCTAGCTGCTCCTCCATCAAAGGTTTGTTTATTAAACCAAGGGGCCTAATTTGCAGTTTTTCCACAGGCAAGAACCAAGCTGACGAGTATTTAAGGTTTACGTTGGGTACCTCTCCCGCACCGATGCCAACAGAACGTTTTGGCACGAACAAGGCATTTGAAAATCCTGCGCTGCCTTCCTCCTGTGCAGCTAAAATCCCACCTTCTCTGCTGCCGCTGAGCCCCAAATCCGTTAATATATAGGAACTGCAACCCTGCAGTCTCTGCTCTCCTCCGACAAGCCAGACGCCAATAACAGCTTCTAATTTTGAAGTCATCAGTGATGCAAATAAATTCAAGATTGCAGCTCTAAGAAAGACGGACGGTTCTTCCCGGTTTCAGATACCTCCAAGCCTACAGACATTAACGGAGACGTATTTTCTTGGTCTTATTCCAGGGCAACACACAACTGGAGGGGGGAAAGAGGTGTCCACACTCCCATCGGACGGCGCCCGTGAAACCGGATCCTGGCTTCACCCGTTGCAAAGCGGGTCCGCTGGGCTGAGGGAACCACGGAGGAGCGAGGCAAGGGGCAAAGCCCGATCTCAAAGCACCCCCAGCACCTCAAAGCCGGTGTCTAACTCTGTTACCTTCAGCTTTAAAGGCGATCCGATGCCACAGAAAGCTGGTTTGGGTTCAACGGAGAGGTTGGCTGTGTGATTTACAAAGAAGATCAGCAAGGAAGTATTGCTCCTCAGCCTGTAGTAATCAAAGATTTCTAAAAATAAGATAAAATAATATTTATGTATTTTTTTTTTAATTTAAAAAGATAGTCAGGAGCTATAAACTGCACTTGGATAGCCATTTGTCTGTGCAATTCCTAAGTTGTCTTCTTGCATCCACGCTCCATCGTGCCTAGGAGTTGCTCCCATTCCCTTCCCTTGGCATTTTTCCTACCTGGAGGCTCATCACGCAGATGTTTGTGCCGCCTGCTGCCAAGGCCCTGGATTTGCCACACACTCGCTTTCATCCCCAAATCCACATGGTTACGCCATGGCCGGGCAGCAATTGCCGCTGAAATTCCCGGCGAGAAGCCGGCCGGGTGGCAAAGGCAGCCGCAAGCACCTCGTGGTAAGAACATCACACCTTCCCCTACTATTCCAGGGGTCAGATCAGCAGCCGCCCTTCCTCGCCGTGCAATTCTGTACACGTTGCCCGAGAAATGGTCTCAGCTGGAGATGAGCTCTTGGAACCAAGGCGAACCGAGCAGGGTGGAAATTTGCTGCGTGCAATGAAGAAGCCAAATTGCTCCGACAAACCACGCTCTCCAAGGCATCCATATGTACTCAGAGGCAGGTGGTGAACGTTGTTTATCTATACAATTACATGACAGGTGATTTATGGGCGATAGGCCAGCTCTCTCCTAGCACAGATGCCCAGCAGGTAGAAGCCCTTCATGGCAGGATCAGCCTAGAGCTGAATATGCAGCTGCATCAGGGTCACGCACCGCAGTTTTGGGGATGAGCTCCACGCCGGGACCACACTGAGCTCCGGGATCCCACCAGAACCGCGTGCACCCGGCTCACGGTGACCGTGCTGATCCCACACTCCATGGGGACCATGCAGGCTGGTCCCAAGGCAATTCAGCAACAGCTTTCTGGTCCAGCGTCCACCCCCAGTGTGGGTCCACCACCACCTGGTGTGGGTCCACCATCACCCAGCACCTCCGTTCCAAGCACAGACTCATCCTGGCATGAGCAAAGCACAACCACAGGCTGCCCCTGCAGCTCACAATCAGCCACTTCCCGAGGAAGACCAGTGTCCTCGAAAGGAAAAACTGGGGCACCAGGAGCCCTTATTTGCAGCAAGATATTTGCAGTTGATTACTATCATTTCTGCAATAAAGCCCCTTAAATTCGGAATGCGCCATCAAACGCAAGTGCCCCCAATGGGGCTCCCCCAGATAACTTTTTCTTGTGATTTTGAGGGTTCTTGTGAGGTTTGAGTCACTTCCACCGTGTGCCCCCTTCAAACAGCGATGTAGGACCACGCCACCTCACATATCCACACGTGGAGCGTTATATACTGTGGAATTCTTAATTTTCTTACTTAAAAGTAACTGCTTTTCAGCAGCATTTATTCTCCACGCAGCATTTAACGATGCTCCCCCTGCACGCTCGGGTCACAAACATGGAGGTGTGTGTAGACACATCTACAGGTCAGAAAAGCCTCAAGAAAAGGGCTCAAATTCTCTGCAGAATAATTTCCAGAAGTATGAGAAATAGGAACTGGGTGGAGAACATGATCAGAGCTAATCCCGGGTACTGGAATGCTGGGAAGCTCAAAACCATTCCCAAGGGTCCCCTCCAGGAAGCGCCACCTCGGGTGGTCACCAACTCACATTGCTCCTCACCCAACAATGCGGAGAAGGCGGCGAGCAAGGGCCACTGCAGGTCAACTCCACACGCGCTGGAAACCTTCCGCTTCCAGAACAGGTCAGGAAGAAAATTCGTAGGGTACAAATGATTCTGACTGTCCCCCAGCCCCTTCCCATTATGAAGATATGCCTTATATCTCCACTGCCACGCCTGCTGTCGTAATCTGGATTTCCACCCGAGGAATGGGTTGCTCCGTCGAGACAGAACACCTGGTGGTCCTGACCTCAGGAAGGGTTCACCAAACTCTAACTGCCTGGTCCTTTCCGCTGAGAGGCTGGAAACCAGCCCCCTTCCCTCCTTATCCGATTCCCCCAGCCCTCCAGAAAGATGGGTTTTGCGGCTCCTCAACAGGCAGCGCGCTCATTTTCTCTGGCATTTGTATTTGTTATCCCAGCTGACATCATTTAGTTTGTCAGGTCCTGCAGAGAGTGACAGAGCCAATGGAAATCGCTCTGGCGTTAATTACGCGCGGGGTCCTCCACCGCAGCTACTCCTCATGATGAGATGCCCCAGCATGGCAGATACACCGCCAATTTAGTGAAAAGTTGGAAAACTAGAGCAAAGTACTTAAAAAAAAGGGAGGGCAACCAAGAGCCCTGGGTGGCAGCCAAGCTGTTGTTGCCCCATACCGGTGTTTCAAGCTGTAGATTAACAGCAAACAGAAATTCCTTGTCCCAGAGCTGCTGCACGATCGTGCACAGCCCTCCTCATGAAAATTTTGGGAGAAACCACCTTGGCTCCTGATGCTTATACCCGATGCAAACCAAGACTGAGCATCCCTGGCCTGGATTCCCATGGGATGGCCAAGGGTAGAGTCGTGAAAACCACCTCAGCCTTGGGAGCATGCGATGCCTCATGTAAAATTCCCCTCCTGGGAACGAGAAGATGGGTAGAGCAGCGGCTGAGGAGCATCTTTAAAGGATGCCCAGTTAAGTGCACTGCTCTAGCATCGATTCTGGTCCTTGGAGGCGAAAATACTCGTACCCAGGTGGGCTACAAAGTCCCTGAGACAGCTGGAGATGGAGCAGGAGAAGTTCCCTGAGCATCAGAGGGAGACAGAGGAAAGGGAAGGCTCCTTACCCCTTGTTAACACACGAATAACGCGCAGAGTGGTGGGCTATTCCCAGAGAAGCCAGAATGTGATCCTAATGCCATCGTTAAAAGACAACAACATAAATAAATAATAATAATAATAATTAAAAGATTGTCAGGCTGCAGAAGTCTAGTAACCCAGAAGTCTCTTACTGGATGGGAAAAATTTATCAAGAGAGGGGAAACAAAACCCAACAATTTCAACTTCTTGACCCACCCGCTGTACCCTCACCTCCCCACTGGCAAATTCCTTCAGAATTTATTAAAGAATTGCTAAAAGAGCCTGTAAAGCGGCTTAAAACTCACTGTAAAAATGCTGGATGGAGGCGATCAGCGGAGGGTCGCTGCAGGAAGGAGGAGACGGAGGCACAAGCCCCTTCGTGCTCTGGAATCTTCAACACAGAAACTAGAAAAATCACTTGCTGCCACGACTTAATCAGATACAACACGCGTTCTCCAAACAGGAGAAGACTCAGACCCAGTTTTCCTCCATGCATGCCGGGGGACTTCTCATCTCAGCCCGAAGCTGCATCCCCTGCGCAGTTATTAACATCATGCATACACAGATTAGAGTCATTAGCATCTCTACGTGGAAAAAAAACCCGTTGATGTGCGAGCACACAGCTACCTCTCATCGCAAAGGGGAAGATGCTACTCATTGTAAATACAATAGCCTGCCCTACTCCGGCCTCCTCAGGAGCGTGAATCACATCTCCAGATTTATTTTTATTTTTTTTTGTACTGGGTATTATCAAGACGTGAGTCATGGGAGAGCAGCGAGACAGCAATGGTTTCATTCCCCAAACCGTCTACAGGGCAGCGATGGAGTCGTTCCACCGCCGGTTGGATTCCTCTAATGAAGTTATTTAGTAAATGAGCCACAGGCCACGCCAGCGGACAAGGTGCTACCATAAAACAAAGAAAAAAACCCCAAAACACGGTCTCCCCGTCCATCACGCTTCAAAATCCTGTGGGGTGAAGTAAGGATTTGGAGAGTTTGTTGTTGTTTTGGCTAAACATTCCACGAGGGAAGGATTTTGCAAGGTTTTCTTTTCTTTTTTTTTCCCTCCCCCTTTTTTTCCTTGCTTCCATGGATTTCACTGCCTATGCCCACATTTTACACCCGTGAGGATGGGAGGTGATTTCTCGCTACCAGAGGCTGAGCAGAAGAGCAGCGACGCTGCACACCGGGGGGGGGGGGGTCCACTCAGCATCGTGCTGCCAGCCCTATGGACCACCTGGCCGCATCCACGCACTCCTCAACTTCCATAAACCACAAACCACACCAGGACGCTCCAACCAGCCCACCGTGACCTAATGCAAGGTGTAAATCACAGCCTGAGCCAGTTTGGCCCTTTGAAGCCCATGAGATGACCTGGGGGGGGGTCTCAGGTCTGGACCAGACGAGGAAATTAGGAGCGTTTGGGTTGGAAAAGACCTTTAAGGTCCCCAAGCCCAACCCTTAACCCAATTCTGCCACATCTACCACTAAAGCGCATCCCTTAACGCCGCATCTATATATTTTTAAATCCCTGCCCGGGATGGGGACCCCCCCATTCCCCTGGGCAGCCAGTTCCAGTGCTCAAAACCCCTTTTTTTTTTTTCAGATTTTTTTCCTAAATATCCCACCTAATCCTCCTCTGGTGCAGTCTGAGGCTGTTCCCCCTCGGATCCCTCTGGAAAAAAGACGGACCTCTGCCCCCCCACTCCCCCCCAGCCTCACCCAGGCATCACCGGTACCAAAGGAAGGCACTTAACCCCGCTTTGAGCTTTTATTTCCTTTTTTTTTTTTTTTTTTTTTTTTTTTGTATTTAAATACCCGCACCGGCCAGCACCTTGTAATTAACAAGCAATTAACGCACAACTCTAATCCCTCAGCTGCAGGCTGCGCACCCCCGGGGGATGCAGCTCCGCGCCACCGGCCGGAAAGGGATGCTCGGGGGTACCAGTGGGTACCACTCCCCCCCTCCCCGGTCCCACCCCCCCGGTACTGAGCGGGAGGGGCTGCAGCCGCACAGGGGCTGCGCCCGTGGGGCGGGGCCGCCTCCCCCCCGCCCCCCCCCCCCGCTTCCTCCTCCTCCTCCTCCTCCTCCTCCGCTGCCGCCGCTGCGCGGAGCCGGGGCGGGGCGGCCCCTGCGGCAGCGGCTCTGCCCGGCTCCGCCGGCTCCGCGGGTGGCTCCGCGGGCGCGGTTGCTCCGCCGGGGGACGGCGGAGCGGGGGCGGCCCCGGCCATGGGCGGCGGGGGCTCGGCCGGAGCGCGGCGGGGCGCGCCGCCCCTCTAGGCTCGCCGGGGGAGAGGTGAGATGGGGGGGTCGCGGGGGGAGGGGGGTTTGGGGGGGTCGCCGCGGTGCGAAGGGGGGGGATCGATGGGGAGAGGAGGGCGCCGGCTCCCCCGCGCTCCCCTGGCGTCCCGCTGCATCCTAGCATCCCCCCAGCAGCATCTCAGCGTCCCCCCAGTATCCCACCAAAAGCATCTCCCCCCCCAGCATCCCCCCAGCAGCATCCCAGCATCACCCCAACAGCATCCCAGCATCACCGGCCCCAACGTCCCCTCAGCAGCATCCCAGCATCACCGGCCCCACCATGCCCCCAGGATCCCCCCAGCATCCCCCCAGCAGCATCCCAGCATCACCGGCGCCCTGATGTCCTGCGGCCAGCGCCGGGCAGGGCGAGACCCAGGTGGTGGCAACCGGCCCGCAGCTGTGCTTTCATCCCTTATTATTATAATTATTATTATTATTTTTTCTCCTCCTCCTCCCCGTTTGATAAATTGCAGTGTCATCGTCGGATGCGCCTTCCGCAGCCGCGTTGGGGTTGTCGCGCTTCGCCCCACGGAGGGGGAGAGGGGGAGGTGGGCGCCAGCCCCCCGCGGTACCCGCATCCATCCCCGGCATCTGCGGCACGCCTGGCTGGAGCGGGTTTTTCCAGGGCACGGGCTTCCTCGCGGGGAGTTGGGAGGCATTGAAATAATGGTCACCGATGCTTTCACCTCGCTCTTCGTCGGTGTTTAATTTTATTTTTTTTTAATTTTCCTTCCCCTTCTTCACTGCTGGAAGGGGGTGCCTGGATGGCACCGTCCCGCTGCTGGGGTGGCCACCCGTTTTTTTCTCAGGGTGCTGAGCACGGTGTGCCCTTTCAGAGGGGTGCAAAGGCTGCGGCGAGCTGGCGACGGCAACCGGTGTTAACCCCCCAACGTGTGTTCCACCCTTCCACCCCAACCCTCCAGGCTCCTTGGCTCTGGCAGGGCGCGACGGGCGCTGCCGTCGCGTGTAGCGTCCCCGGCAAGGGTGACAGTGTTGTCATTGACCGAGGTGACTCTCTGCCACCGAAAAAGCTGCGCCGAGCTGGGCTGAGTTTGCTGGAGCAAGGTGGGGGGGGCATCTCCTCCGGGCTGGGGGCCTCGCTACACAGAAAATTTGCAAATGGGGTTGTGTTTTAGCAAAGGGGTTTGCTCTAAAAGAGCCCCCACATCTCCTATGGTAGCTGGATTTATACATATATTTATATTTCTTCTGCTGCTACGGTAAAAACTCTCACTGTGAAGCACGCAGAGTGCTTACTCTCTTTTGAAACCTTAAAAATACCTTCTGTAGTTCATTGTTTGTTTGGTTTTGGTTTTTTTAATATATATATAAAGATAAAGCAGCAGTAGAGAGAGGTTGCACTCAACACTCTGCTTTTTAGTGTGCCTGGATGATGATGATGATAATTAACGGGCAGATGGCCATTATCCCCCCCCCCCCCCCCTTTTACATGATTTAAGAAGAGATTATATTTTTTTCAACCTTCTGTATGATTTTCCAGGTTGGTAACCCAGGCGACTCTGAGCTCGCCTGCCTCGCCACAGGCAGTGCAGCATTTTCTCTCCGCTGCCTGCCGGCTTGTCTGATGCTGGAGGATTTTTTCTCCGATGCGCTGCCGCGAGAGGGCTCGTTCTGCGCCTGCTTTCCGCCATGCGCACGTGGGAATGGAGATGCTGCACACTGGACCCACGCTTTCCCAGGGGGAATAAATCTTATTCCTTACCTGGTTTTTATGCTGGTGCTGCTGGGGCTGGTAAATCTGAGCTGCCAGGATGTTTGTGGGTTTTTGGGGGTTTTTTTGTTTGTTTTTTTTTTTAACCAGCAGCCACATTATTGTTATAACCCAAGGCTTGCAGCGGTGCAAGGGACAGCTGAAGAAAGCCCCCCATCACCGTAGCTGGGGTCGCCGATGCTTTTGTTCGAAATCTTCCATCGGAAATAAGTGGAGCATTGAGGACGGGAGGTAACGTCCTACTTGGAGGTGGCAGGTGTGGGCTTAATGAGTTACGGGCATCGTTAGGGCGGCGGCGCTGCCAGTGGGTTGTCTCACACTGTTTGCACGTGCAGGTCGGGGCGGGTGGTCGTGCGCTGCAGAGTTCTTGGTGTTGCTTCAAATGTGGGGTGGTTGTTGTTGTTGTTGGGGGAAATGGTTAGGTTGGTTAGCAGCATGTTAACCCTCCAGCTGGCCTGAAAAACAAACCCTTTTTTTTTCTTTTTTTTCCAAAATGGAATTTACCAAAAAAATCTCCCTGTCCTAACACCTGCATTTTTAAAAAAAATTTTTTTCTTTCGGGCAAAAGCTTCTTTTTCATGAGAAGGTGCCAAAAAAATAACCCAACAACTAGGTAGGGAACTTCTAGTTTTCCCATCTCTTTCAACCAGTTTCTACTCACCAGTTCTGGTGGTGGGCGTTTGGAGTGGGTTTTCCTGCAGACTGTCAATGAAATGGCACGGTGACAGCTTCTTGGCCCGTCGGTACAATTGGGCTGATCAGGTTACTCCCTCCTTTGTGAAAAAAAAATTATATATATATACAGTCTACTTGAAATAATTAGGTATTCAATGACTGGAGAGAGATACATTATTTTTTCCCCCAATAATTTCTGTGCACCCAGGTTGAGGATGCTGCAAGGAGCCGCTGGACGCTCCGATGAGGGTGATGCAGGTGGCTTTTAGGGTTGGCACCTTGTTTGGTTGGAGTCTTGGGATGATGTAGGAGGTGGGTGGACAAAAGCTGAACCTTTCTTACTACATCTGCAAGATATGAAAGCGCGAGATCTTAACTGACCCCTCACCGCAGAGGAGTTTTAGGTGATGATGTTTGAAACGAACCTGTGGGCCAAGGAGTGTTTTATTCCCTGCTTGAGCATCACTTGGTTGCAACTGGATTGCCCCTCGTTGCTCCTGCTGCTGCAGTTGCCCTCTCTTCTGGGACGGGCTCCTTGTTGCTTGTCCTGTCGAGGGAGTTAAAAAAAAAAACAAAACAGATTTTTGATAGATCGTTGCAAAGTGAGCGCCTGCCCTTGGGTTTCATGGTTTGGCTTTAGCTACGCTGTGCGCCGATCCCAAATCGGGATATCAGGATTCCCCGCCAAGTGTTGGTTGCCAGCCTGGGGCAGAGAGACGTGACAGATGTTCCTCATGGAACTTATTTTAGAAAATGTGTGTGTGGGTGGGATCATTGTCACCTGCATGAAAGATTTTTTCACTCACGTAACAGAGGAAACGTTTCTATGGATTGAATAAAGGGAATTTTCTTGCAGTACGAAATACCGGACAAAGGAAAATTCTTTGTAATTTCAAAAGAGAAGCTACACTGATTTTTTTTTTATTTTTTTTTTTTTTTTTTTTTGATGACAAAGAGGATCTCCACTTCTCTGATCCAATGCTAAGCTCTGCGTCCTTTTTGAAGAGGGCAATTAGTCTGGGAAAACTGGCGACACTTAGCTGCAAAGTGACAGGAGTTTGCCGTGAAGCGGAGCGTCTTTGAAATACGTGCATATTCTTTTCTAATCGGTAACAATCGCGCTTCCAGACAAATTTCAAGGATCACTGAACCTCTGCTGAGCCCTGTCACATGCACTGAGTGCAATCCGGCAACGAGCAAGCCTCCCCTCCTTTCGCGGCCGCTGGTGCTTTCGCTTACTCAAAGCTGAATTATTAATATCCTTATGGATGCTCGGTGATATCCAGCTGGCTTCAGCCAGGCTTTTGTAGCAGGAAAGTGGGAAGCTTGACAAAAACTTGTCTTGCCCAGCGTTAGCAGCTTGTTATTGTCTCGGCTCGCACGCATACCCTTCGCGTGGCGTCTTGAAAGGAGGGTTTTTGCGCTGCCTTCGCGTGCTCCTTACCTTTATCACGACAATTGTACCTGAATTCGTGACTCTCCTCTGTGCTGGAGATCTCAGTGGTTTCTGAGTGGGTTCTGGTCCTTGTGCACATCACGAATTTGGTATTTCTAAGGGTGCGGGTAGCATTGACCTTAGCGCTTGTCTTTGGACTTCGGGAAGTTCTGGAGGTGCGGGGAGGAGGGGAAGCAATAGGAGGTGGGAGGGAGGGAGAGAGGCAGCGTATAAAAAAAGATTTTAAATTGCTAGACTAAAAGAGTTAATAGCTTGTGCCCATGTTGCTGACGTGGGTTTTTGGATATATATTTTTTTTTTAATATTTTTTTTAATCTAATGGGAGGTGGAATCAACCCTTAGATGGCTACGCTTTGTATTTTGGAAGCGTATTTGCCTATTTATTTTCTGAGATGAACGCTAAGAGCCCTGGCTGTGATGAAAATAATGTGTATTGATCGGAAAATATCTTCCGGGGCCCGTTTTTCGCCAAGTCAGCAACTTGATTTCAAGCGCAGGCGAATCTCTCTCAGCACGGTGGGCAAACAGTACGCGGAGCACGCGTCGGAGCGGAGACACGCGTCTCGAGATGCATCAGGGAGGAAGGTTTGTGTGGGAATTGGTGTCTTTCTGTTCGTAGTGCCTGGAAAACATCTTCTGTATGTGCCAGCAAAATGGTGATGCAAATTTTGCTTTGGCTTGTGTGTGTATGTATATATAGATATATATAGATGTAAGATAGAGCTGGAAGGTGCAGGGTGGCTTTCATACTGGGAGATGACCTTCCATGTCCACGCTGAGGTCTCTCTGTTGCTGGCTTGCTTACATTCTCTTGCCAGATGACCTTTATGTTCAGAAAGGGCTTTTTTTTTTTATTATTTCTCATTTTACCATCTTTGAAAACGGTTTGGACTTAGCCTACCGCTTCAGGTCACGAAGCCAAGGGAGAAGTACGATTCGGGGGTTGGGCTAGGTGACCTTTGGAGGTCCCGTTCCAACCAAAGTGATTCTGAGGATTCAGGGTATATGACAGCTGTGAAAACAGCAGTGTTTTACTTCTGCATCATAAATAATGATGAGAAATGGTGTTTTTTGCAGCGCGTTTGCCTGTCCGTGCTGGTCACCAGCCAAGTCTGGACGGGAGGTCGTGTCACTACATGACCATCAGCTCAACCTGGTGTGACGGTGTCCCCAAGCAGGGCGCTGGATGGGGCTAGGGCTGCCCCAACCACAGCTGGTGGGTCCTGCTGGGAAGCTGGGTCATGTCCTTGAGATGTGCGATACGGGGAGTGTGAGCCCCGACCTGTCGGCGGAACACCACATGTAGGCGTACGTAAAACTCAGCTTGCTCTGAGCACCAGCCCTGCCCCGTGTATCTATTAAACCTGAAAAAAAAAAAAAAAAAAAAAAGCTGAGAAAATTGCATTTGGCACCAGCTAGTTATCCCCTGCAAGCCTTGAATCTGCTGCCTGGTTGTGCCTGGAAGCAATGCCAGTTGTTCTCCTGGAGAAGACCCTGTGAGGAAAAGCCACCGCGACTTGGCAGGAGGTCCGGGGTGGTTGCAAAGCAGCTGAGCATCCCTTGGGAGCCTCCCTCCACCGGGGGCTTTACAGGGATTTCCTTGCTGGGAAAAACAGCGGACTCAAACAACCGCGTATCCCCTTTTCTTTGTGGTTGTAAACCACGGACCTGTTCCTTTCTGCTCCCTCCACCCCACCACCACAAAAGACTTGAGATATGGAATCGTTCTTCTCTTCCAGCTGGGAAGAAACACAGCTCCTGGCATGGATGCCCCGGGTGATGTTCTTACTGGTTTGGAAATAGCCATGCTGGAGCTGCTGTCTGTCCTGCTCAAACACATCAACGTGTGGAAAAAAACCTGGGTGTGAAGAGGGCACGGCTTCCCCTCGTGATCAACGTGCTGGAAACAGCAGGGGTGTTGTGAGGGGTTCTGGTGGCATGTCAGGGACGCTTTATTATTAGACAAATGTTCTTGGAGCAGCATGACTTCCATATTTTTTAATATTTTTTAATATTTTGATTTTTTTAAGCTGAACAATGAGATGCGTAGGATGAGCGGTGGTACGTAGAGCTCCGCGCTACCCATCAAAGGGACCATGGGTCATGCTGTCTTGAGGAAGGCTGTTCCACCTACCTGAGGCTGATTATTTTTGTTGCTTCTAATGATCCATTAAATCAGGAATTAATTTAAGAGTTTGTTTGGGGGGTTTTGGGTGGGTGTGGTGGGTTTAGTGGATTTTTTTCTTTTTTTTGGTGCTAGTGAGAGCATGCTTGAGGGTCGACGTCCACGTGAAACACCAAGATTCATGCATGCTTCATGCAAAGCAGGTTACAAATGCTTTCAGCCTTCAACATCTACTGTATAAAATCACTAGATAATTCAGAAGAGCATCGCTTTCTCCTCCTCTCCCACGAAACAAGCTGTAAGTGTGAGGAGGACAAGGTGGGCGCGTTGTTTGGCCGTGTCCTTTCAAACCCACCAGGCACATGGCAGCCTTTGGATGTGCGCGGCGCCTCTTAGCGCTTGCAAAAGCAGCCAGATTATTTAGCTTTTTTCCTTTTTTTTTTTTTTCCCTCCCCTCTACAGCTCTTCCTTTTCTAACTGTAATTAGAAGCCATTTCTGTGTCTGAAATTACAGGCTCTTAAATTCACCTGAGAGCAGATCCCTTTCGCTGAATTCCCCAGTACTATTTATGCCATCGGCAACAGAGAGAAATCCTGGAATAGCGTTATTGCGTGGCACTCTGAGATTATTATAGAGCGAGCAATTCTGCTGCGGTGGCACATTTTTTTCTCCTTATTTTTCTGTCGAGAAATGCAACGTGCGTAAGCAACGCTAAACCAGGTCATCGGCAGTAAGTTGTGCTTGTGCCTGCTTAGTGCCGGCTTTCTGTATTCTATTAAGCCCAAAATGTGTGTTTTTAGTGTAATATGATTTGGTTTGGGATTTTTTAAATTTTTTTTTGTATCAAAGGTGTGGTCTAGGGTGGGTAAATTACCCTGATTTAAGGTGAATTTGGGGTAGGTGGATATAGAGGTTGAATTTGTGGATGTTTTCTTAGCAAGCTGAACAGCCAGCGCACCGATGAGCAAATAAATGGTAAGATTTTTTTTTTTCTTTTTTTTTTAGGGCCAGTGCTTCTAAAACAGAGCTCTGTAATCCTTTGAATTCCCTTGAATAGCTGGATGCCCTGGAGCTGGATGTCTAGCTACAAGGGCTCCCCTTGGTTTTGTATTTCCAAGGGATATTTGCATGAGAATGAGTAAGAGCAGAGGATTTCTCTGTCGGGATGCAATGAATGGGCCTTATCCATGAATCCCTGGAATGAATGGGAAGGCAGAGGAGGTGGTGGCTGCTTAAGACGTGGCGTGACTATTTCCTGACCGTGGTCTTGACCCATCGTTGGTTGCGATATGTAGGAGAGGGACCTTTGCCCACCGCTGCTGTGCAACACCGGGAAAGCCGTTGCCTTTTCTTGCAGCTTCTTTATCTTCTGGCTTTCCTTCGCCTTTTTCTTTTTTTTGGCGGGGGTGGGGAGGGGGGGAAGTAAGCCTTTAAAACCGCCCGTTCTCTCGCTGACCGGCCACACGTAAAGATTTGGGGGTGTTCCAAAAAACTCGGTTTTGTCTTGGTGCTTCATCAAACGCTCAGGGCTGCCACAGCACCGGCCTGAGTGTTTGTCTTCAGGCCAGGTTTTACCCCTGAAATATTTTTTTTTAAATTTATTTTTATTATAAAATAATTTTGTAATTTATTTAAATAAATAATTTAATAATTTAAGTTTAAGTATTTTTATTATATTTATTTATTACAAAAATTTATATTTTAGTGTGGCTGATGTCAGCGGCGTGCAGTTTGTTGGATTTTGCTTCTTTTTTTACGGACCTCTGCCTAGGTCAGAGGGTTGCTAGGCTGGGTATGTTGCCCAGAAATTATCTGTATTAAAGAGAGGGGAGGGGGGGAATACAAATTAAAAAAATACAATTAAAAGGCTTGGCAAGGCTTTGGTCCTTCATGACACCGCTCCTATTTCATGGTGCCTGAAGGATCTCAACCTGCAGCATGCGGAGGCTTGATTCACCCTCATTTTGAAGCCTTGGATTTGTTTCTTTCCTCCAATTCTGCTGCTTTTTTTTTTTTTTTTTTAATGAAAATATTCTTCCTTGAGTCACCGTAACTAAGATCTGAATTGCAAATTATGTTCCATCAGAGAAAAAGAGGGGATTCCCCAATCCCCTGACTAATCATACCCAGGCAGTGGAAATCAGTGGTGCTATTAAAAAAGCCAGGATGGGAAAACCAAATGAAATCGGGTGCTTTTCCTGCATTAACGTGCCGGCGGATCGACGCTTAGCTCGTTTTTCCCTGAAATAAAATGCCTCTTCTAGGAATATTTCTATAATAGCGCTGGGCTGCCTGCAGTTTCCGAGCTCATTCCTGTTGGCTAATTTCATAATTTCTTCCCCCCTGAACTTCCAATTTAGCACCCACACCTTACTAATTAGCAGAGCTATGAGCGCTGACAGGGAGTTCTTTGGCAAACTTACAGATCTCAGGCAAGTATTTGGCTGAGATGGGCGGAAAAGTGGAGGATGCAAAAGACGGAGGCACCGCGAATTGTTCCAGTGGCATTTAGGGGTCCTATTCCTCCTCCTCCTCCGTTTAACTAGAAGTTTCATTTAACTAAAGATGTGTTTCATGCCAGAGATGTTACGTATATTACTTTGTGTGTGTAGATGCACATACATTTAGATGTAACGCCGCCAAAGCGGTACCTTTCTATGCCGCTACGCTACCTGTCGCTTAGCAAAACCACCTTGGTTATTATTTTGCAGCAAGAGAAAAATACCTAAAAATGAGCTAGAGGTGACGAGGAGGGCTCTGGAAGTTGGAGGGGGGAATTCAGACCGGTTTATTTAGGTGAGGATGGGAATAGTGGGAGCTGGATGCAGGGCACGGAGAGGAGAAGATGCAGGGCAGGGCACGGAGGAGAAAAGCCTGTTGGGAATATCTGCAAGAATCAGTGGCTTGATCTGTTTGAAGTTTTTGCTTTAAAATGTAGATCAGCCCCATCTGTGAAGAGTGAGAAGCACAGTCCTTGGCATGCTTCGGATTTGCTGCTTTGGGGGAGGAGGTGTCCTTTTTCCTTTTTTTTTTTTTTTTTTTTTTTTTTTTTTATTTCCTTCCTTTGTGGGGATGTGGTTGTGTGTGTGGTGGGGTTGGGGTTGGGTTTTGCTGGGGTTTTTTGGTTGGAGGATATGTGGGGTGTGTTTTGGGGTGGTGGTGTGTGTGGTTTTTTGCTTGTTTTGGGGTTTTTTAGCTGTATCTGCAGCTGTCCTACATAAGCTGCTGAACTTAGCAGCTCTGGCAGTCAGAGGGTGGGCAGCATCTTTCCCTGGAGGGGTCTGGAAGCTGCCTACAGTGGGCAGCATCTTTCCCTGGAGGGGTCTGGAAACTTCCTACATCCAGGCACTTCTCCTTTCCCTTGAGGAGGAAGGCGCCGAGGTTGGCTTTAACAGTTCACGTGCCCCCAAAGCCAACGGAGCTGGTTGCATTGCACCGCAGAACCCTCGGAGTTATTCCCAACGTCAAGTTCAGCTGTGTCAGCATGCCGCTGGAGGTGAATCAGCCCCGACAGAGCCAGAACTAATTAACCTTGGGTGCAGAGCGCTGCTCACGCCGCTGCACTTCAGCGCGTTGCAGCGTGAGCAGCTCTGTGCCTGGAGTAGATGTTTTCCAGCTCTCTCAGAAACCGTTTGGGCTTCTCTGATGGTGGGGCTGTGCCGATGCAGGAGCGTTCCCAGCCTCTGATAACATGGGGTCCTGCAGGAGACCCTATTCCCACCCCAGTTTGCAAGGAATTAATGCTGCTTGGATGTCCTCGTGTCCTTTGGAAAAGCCTCTGTGCTCCGGCACATGCTGGGAATTACTTGGCCCGTTGTTCCAAGTCCATGGATGGAGGAGAAGGAGGATATGGAAGTCACTGGTGTGATGGTCTCCATGCATGGGATTGCTGTAGATGGACACATGAGACCCTGCAAACTCGTGTGGGACCTGGGTGGCTTCTACACTTGCTGCGGTGCCAGGAGGACGTGTCGCCTACGGAGCATCAAGGCAGATCTTTGGAGCTTCATACGTTTATCTGGAGACCTTGGAGCATCCGTGCTTCGCTTCATGGATGTGGCAGGGCAATGGCATGGGTCACACGGGTGACTGGCAGCACTGGGAGGCATATGGGAATGACCTCCCTTGCTGCCACGAGGCTAAACGAAGGAGATAGCGCTAAATTTACAGGGAAAGCCCTTGTGGTTGTCTTCACACCGCTCCATGGGAGCAGAGCGTGGTCTGAAAATGATGGTGTCCATTATTCTGCTGTCTGAAAATGGCTAGAGCAAGCGAAAGATCATCACATTTCATTTTCTCAGCAAAATTTGATATCAAATAAGGATTTATTAGAAGGTAAGCAGCTCTGGGACCGTGCGGTCAGAGACCCAGAGCCACCAGGGGAGATAAAAACGGGCACCAGCAGACACGGTCACTTTATAACTAGATACATTAAATATTTTGCACTCTGGAAGCCTGGTGATGTTTCTGCTGCGGTGTCTTCATCACGGCTTTTTTGCAGGGGCAGTGGCGTAGGGGGGGGGAGGTGGACCTGGGTCTGGTGTCACACACAAGGATGCGTAGACTTGGAGACCAAAAGGACACGCGTGTCAGTGGCCCAGGGAGCATCCCACTGAGGTGTGCTATGTAAATATGCAATAAACACGCAAATGGCTTGCGTGGGTGGTGGGGGGAAGGGCAGGTGGAGATGTGGATAGTTCAAGTGTTTTTTGCTGTGGTTACACAGCGTGTAGCTGGGAAAAAGGTTTATTTTAGATGAATAGGCGTTGGCCTGGTATAGATGTGGGTCTGGTTGCTGCTTTGTGCCTGCTCCCGGCATAGTTAGCGGGTTTTTGTGGTTCCCCAGGGTCTGCAAGGACATCTCCAGGGGGAGTGCACTGGGTAGAATTATTTCCCAAAGGAATACACCCCTCCCCTGGAAAGGATGTGGGGTGAATCCTACACAGCAGACATGAGCACATCAGGGCTTTCTACTGTTTTGCAGGAATGCTTCTGGAAGAATCCGCCCTGGTGGCAGAGGCACGGGGAAGGGATGGGGGATGGGATGTTTGTGAGATGCTGGTGCGCCTTTCTCCCCCGTCCTGTGACTCCGTGCAACATAAATCCGTGCAAAATAAATCCAAGCGCTAATAAGGTGATGACACTTTTAACACTTATTAAATATTAAGGGTGGCCTCTCCTGGAGGTGGCGTCTCTTGGAGGTGGCATCCCTTGGAGGTGGCATCTCCTGAGGTGGCCTCCCTTGGAGGCGGCCCCTCCTGGAGGTGGCATCCCTTGAAGGTGGCCTCTCCTGGAGGTGGCCTCTCTTGGAGATGGCATCTCCTGGAGGCGGCATCTCTCGGAGGTGGCCTCTCTTGGAGATTGCATCTCCTGAAGTGGCCCCCCTTGGAGGTGGCCCCCCTTGGAGGTGGCCTCTCCTGGAGGTGGCCTCTCTTGGAGATGGCATCTCCTGGAGGTGGCATCCCTCGGAGGTGGCCTCTCTTGGAGATTGCATCTCCTGAAGTGGTGTCCCTTGGAGGTGGCCTCTCCTGGAGGTGGCATCCCTTGGAGGTGGCCCCTCCTGGAGGTGGCCTGGTCAACCGGGGTTGAGGCTTGGGGAAGCCTGCCTGTGCTTCCTTGCGTTTCCAGTCCCTGTGGGCCAACTGCTTCAGCTCCTTGGCTTTGCTCACAAGACTTCCCAAAGGCAGGAAAAGTGGAAGATGCCACGTTGCTTGGCCAAGGTGGCGACCGGGACCCGGGAAGGGTTATTGATAACGGGAAAATCAAGATTAATAATTCTAAAAGTAGCGTAGGGAAGGAGTAAAGCAACAGGGCAGTGCTAGGACCAAATAAATCCAATCGGGTCCTCACCGTGTCAGCGTGCAGCCCCCGAATGCCGCAGAGGGAATTTCCCACACGCAACCCTCAACCCGCTGGAAAAGCAGCATAATTTTGCTTTTCCTCTATTTTTTGGGTTTTTTCTCCCTTCTTTTTCCTGGCTTGGCACAAGGCTCACCAACCACCATCTCAGGGAGGCTGTCACTTTGAGAATAAGGTTGGTTCAAGAGGATGCCGGGTGTTGAGATGCAGCTAATTCGGTCGGACGCGGCAACCGGGGGGTATCGAGAAGCTTGTGCAAATACTCCGTGTCGCCGTCGTCATTACGCTTTACTTGCTGGAGTATAATCCTCCCCTAAAACGCTCGGAGAGATAAGATCATGCCTTATCTTTCGGGTTTGCTTTTCCATTTCCATTTTCTTTGCCTTTGTCTGGGAGCTTTTGCACAAAAAAAAAAAAAAAAAAAAAAAAAAAAAAAAAAAAAATTATAAATATTCTGCATCTCAAAGCATGTTTGAATTTAGCAAGAGGCTGGTAATGCCTTCCCGGATAGATGCTGCAGATTTTTCTTGCATGTCTAATAGTCATTATTCCTCGATCTCATTTTCTTTCTTTTTTTTTTTTTTAATTTCGTTTTTTTTCTTTTCAGCAGTTTGCAAAGTTTTTTACAAAAGGCGATTTGCTGGCAACCGCCGTGGAATACAATTGTTGCTGCCTTTTAGGTGGTGTTAAAACGAACCTTTAAAATCATCCCTGTAAAACATCAATTTATCAAATAATCCTGAAAAAGAGACTGGAAAAGGAGTTTTTTTGGATTTTTTTTTTTATGTGTTTATTTATTACTACTAAAAGCTCGCAGAATAAGATGTTTGTGCTGGGTGGTTCTGTTTTGTACCTGCATCCCTCCGTAAAACCACTGAGGGAATTAGAGGGATTAAATTTTTTTTCTTTTTTTTTCTCCTTTGCAAATATTCTCCCCCTCCCCCTCTGTGGGGTTTTGGTAGGGGGCTGGGTTTGTTTGGGGGTTTTTTTTCGGTGGTTTTTTTGGGAGGGGTTGGGGGGGGGGGGTGGGGGGTTTGGGGGGGTGATTGTTTTTGGGGGAGTATTGGGCTTTTGGGGGGGGGTTAGGGTTTTTTTGGGTGAGAGTTGGGGGATTTTGGGGGGGTGGGGGGGTGGTTTTTTGGGGGGGAATGGGGTTGTTGTTTATTGGGTTTTTTTGTGGGGTAGGGGTTTTTGTTTTTTTTGGGGGGTGGGGTTTGGAGGGGGTTGGGGTTTTTTTTGAGTTTGGGGGTTTTTTTGGGGGGTGGTTTTTTGGGAGAGTTTTGGGTGGTTTCTTTGGGAGAGTTTTGGCGTTTGGGGTTTTTTTGTTTGTTTTGGAGGAGGAGTTTTGGGTTTTGGGGGGGTTGAGGTTTTGGAGGGGTTTGGTGGTTTGGGTTTTTTGGGGGGGCGTGAGATTTTTGAGAGTTTTGGGGGGGGGTTGAGGGGTTTGAGGGTTGTTTTTGGAGGGTGGTTTTTTTGGCGTTTTGGGGGGGTTGTTTGGGGTTTTTTGGTGGGTTTTGGTTTTTTTTTGGGGGGGGAGGGTGTTTGGGGTGGGTTTTTTGGGTTTTTTTTGTTGTTTTTTTTTTCCCAATGTGTTCTCTAATGGCATCTGTGTGGCTATTGCTGCAAAATGTCAGCGCCGGCATCCCTCTCTCTGTGTGTTCGTTCACCTTGGGAGCAGGATGAATTCAAAGGTCGAGTGGGGGAGGGGTGGGGAGTGGAAATCACCTCCTGGGACCCAAAGAGCCCGTCGTCAGCGGCAGAAGCTGCTGGAACTTGGCACGAACTGGGCTTTGTTGGCAAATGTGCCGCTTTCCCCTAGTAGAAGGGGAGGGAGCAAACAATGACGCCTTGCAGTGGCACGGCGCAATGCGCCTCCTCCAAATATTTGGGAGGTCAGTGTGGTAAGTCAAAAAGCATCTCTTGGACCCCCTGGAAAGGCAAAAGGAGGTAAAGTAGTTGATGGTAATGGTAGAGTTGCCCCATGCCTTCCTTCAGGAGAGGTTTTACGATGAAGGATGCATAAGGAACCATCATGAGTTCCCAAAATACGTGGGGGAGCGAGAACTTGAGCTGTGAGAACATCCTGAGGCTGGTAGGAGCCTCATGGACCTGGTGGTCTCCCGTGAACCTGGTCAAGGGTTTGAGATGTCACCCCCTTTGTGGTCTTCCATTGAGATGCGTGGAGCAAGAGGGGAGATTTTGCTTCCCGAAGTGTCAGAGCCAGCTTTCCTGGCTGCCGGCACAACGGCTCGGTGTCGCACCACGATGCCCAGGTGGCCACGTCGGATTTTCATGGGGTAGATGGGAATAGGGGAAAAAATATGGGATTTTCATGGGTAGATGGGAATGGGGGGGGGAAATATGGGATTTTCATGGGATAGATGCGAAAAAATATGGGATTTTCATTGGGTACATGGGAATGGGGGGAAAAAATATGGGATTTTCGTGGAGTAGGTGGGAATACAGGGATAAACTGGGTTCATGTGTCAAAGCCATGAACATATTCCGAATCCCTGGCACAAGTGGTGATGGTTGCTGCTCCGGACACAAGCTTGTCCCGCTTTGCAGCGTCAGCTTTCACAGCCAGGCAAACCACAGCAATTCCCACAGAGATCCTTTTCCTTGGTCATCTTTTTTCTTTTTTTTTTTTTTTTTTTTTTTTTTTCTTCATTTTAAGCCAACAGCTTTGTGGCATTAACTAATTGGCTTTAACTTTGTGGGAGTTAAAGAAAAATAAATCCCCAGGTGGATGATTTTGTTGGGAATTAAAATGCAGCCGGTCGTCGTAGATGACTGGAGTCGGCTAATCCTGATTTGCAGCCGTTGAAACCGGGATTAGAAGCGGTCACACGAGGATTAAGTGCAGTCTGAATAATCTACGAGGAATGTAATTCAGATTAAATAGCTTGTGTTCTTGTCAAGGCAGCATGTTTGGCATCTCTGCGTGGTGGTGCCCTTCCCTCGCCTTTCTTAGAATGAAAAGAAAACTGCTGCCTTGAGTCACAAATTTTCCCCAGCAGCTTTTTGTCTTTTTTTTTTTTTTTTTTTTTAAAAATTCCTTTTGTATTGTGCTTGGTGAACAGATATTCACATTCCACATTTCCCCACACCGTAAAAATGTGACGTTTATAAAGAAAATAGTTAAATTATTAACCAAAAATCCAGCCTTGGATAAGGGGAAACAAAGTAAATCAGGGGGAAAAATTATTTATTTGTTCTATGTGCTAGAAATTGTGTTGTCCCATGGTGGGGTGTTGCTCACCCACAGAAGTGGAGCAAGATGAGCAAAGCGAGTGTTTTGGGCCTGAGCAGAGACAGAATCGCTGAAGATGCTCTCGGTGGGTTTGCTGGGAATTCAGAGTGGGAGGACCTCGTTGTCCTAGCTGGAGCAGTATCATCCTGCTGGCTCCAGGATGAATGTCCTACAGGGGTGTTGACTTCCATAGGTGCCTTCTTTTTCTTTTTTCCTTCCCTCTCTTCACGCAGTGGCTTTTCCCGCGCTCCAGGGCTCCTCTCCCCCGTTCCACATGGAGGGATGCTGCGGCTGCTGATGCTGACACATAAGCCGAGAGCCCAGACTTACCTTGGCACACGTCTGGTTACGCTCGGGCAGCCTCCTGGATCATCTTCTGATTCACTTCCCACTTAAAATGTGCTGGTTTTAAACTGCTTGGGGCTGTGCAGAACCAGGATAAACCACGATGCCCTGCAGCGATGCGCCAAGAGGCAGCCAGATGATGTGCCGGTTTGTCATCACCTTGATTCAGAAGAAGCTTGGTAGCTTGCCAGATTTGTGATGTTCATCAA
This sequence comes from Falco cherrug, assembly GCF_023634085.1. Lineage (NCBI taxonomy): Eukaryota > Metazoa > Chordata > Aves > Falconiformes > Falconidae > Falco > Falco cherrug. The sequence goes on from NW_026599285.1 coordinate 125,819, forward strand.
AACCTCTCCGTTTTGAGACAGCCCGTTTGACCCCAGCGGGTAGTGCTTGGCAAAGACCTCAGTTGTACCGTGCCACCCCAGTGCAGGCTTCGTGGGGTGCCACGGAGGGGAGGGTGGTGGTCAGGAACCTACGTGGCTCTCATCCATCGTCGTTGCAGGTGGTTTGATACACTCCCTTGTCCTCAAATGGTGAAGGATTCAGGTTTATGCCGTGCGCCGTCTTCTCTGCCTGGGAGAACAGAAGAATTTTGCTTCAAGGGTTTCATTAACACTTTTCCAGGTGATATAATCATTTATGTGAGAGCGGGAGAACTTGCTAAAGGGCTCTTAATGAGCCCTCTCCACTGTAATTTCATAGGATTGCAGCCTGGATAGTGCTTTTTCACATGTTAAAGCAGCACTTGCAACCCCAAATTAGCCCCCGGCTGCGAGCTGAGGGGTCATTTTCCACTAGAGAAGGAGCAGAGTAGCCCCCACCGCTTTCTGGTGGGCTCACCTGCTTGGCACAGGTCATGTCTGAGCCACCAGGTGCTGGTCTGCGACGCTCGCTCAGCATGCGGAGCCCTACAGCATCGTGCCCCTCTCTTCCCATTTAATGAGCATCCTTCAGCTGTAGCACCCTCCACGCGCTCTGGGGTTGTCGCTTTGGCCTCTTCGTGTGCTCGCATCCTTGCTGTCTTCAGCTGCAGTAATTATATGCCACAGATTGCAAATTGTGACCTCTCCGCCTGGCGTACATTTTCCTTGCGTCGGTCAAAAGATGTGACTTGGACGCTTCTCTGCGCAGAATTATGCGATAGACGCGCTCTGTCCCACTTTGGCCTTTGCACGATCCTCTGCTGCCAGGATCATGAACCCATTACAGTATTCAGATAATTCATCTTGCCCTCGGTAGTCTGATGCTTAACATGATGCTCTCGGAACTGGGGATGTGTAAGCGTCGCTCCACAGAGGGACAATTTCTTGGCCATCGCAAGAAAAATGCGGTGTGCGTGACATGCGGTGGGTCCAAGATGCAGCTTTAGGAGCAAAGCCACTCTGGTGCCTCCTTCCCAACGTCTGGCTTTTGCATTTTGGAGGCTTGATCCCAAGCGAGCCGTCTGGACGTACGGTCGCCTGTACATGGGAGAGGAGCCCTGTGCAAGCCATGTCTTGGACTTCACGGGGGGCATTTTGGCTACCAGGGTCCACCAGGGGTCTTGAGAGAGGGTGACTTCTTGTCTTGTCTCTGCCAAGGCTGCGGTCCGTTCAGCGGTGGTTGCGGCTGCTTTTGCCTTTCGGAGCAATGCTTCTCCCCAGGTTTTTTGGACGTCTGTAGCTTGTGGAGTTGAGCTTAGGTCTGAGCTGTCATCTCCTCTGGCTCAGCCACAGGGAGTTACTCTTCTTATTGTGCCATGCGCTTTTTTTTCTGTTGGTTGGGCTTTTTTGGTTTTGGGTTTGTTGTTTTTTTTTTGGCAAAGGATACTATTAGAAGATAAATGATGTTTAAGAGATAATCAGTACAATTAGAACAACAGCAGTAACGTAGATTTACTGGAGCAGTGCAGCTATTTATTAAGTCTAAGTGTGCAGGTCCTTAAATTCCAGTTGGGATTTTGTTTGTCTATTGTTCTGTTTGTACTCGGCATAATACCAGGGTTGGGTTCTCTGCCAGAAACAATTCGGAAGATAAACTGTTCCATCCATGAAAACTTCAAACAAAGGTGGTGGGTGGTTTTTTTTCGGGGTTTTTTTTTTTTTCATCCTTGAAGACAGAGTACTGGGTGAAACAGCCCCTGGTTTGTTTTTGGTTTTTTTTTCAAGCTGAGTTTGTGAGCATAAAGATGTGATGAAAAGGTCTGATCTGGCTTGATCTTAAAATTGCAGCTACCTTGTTTTTCCTCGTTGAGACACGAGCCTTCAGACTAATTTAGTGCCGCTCGCTCCCTTAGCAAGCTCCGCTATTGTTACTTATTTTGATAGCGCCGTGAGGTTCTGCTTGCGTGTGCACAAAAGGCACAGAAGAGGCAGTTTTGCAGATAAAACAAGGTTACTGTAGCGCAGAAGGAGAACCTGGGTGGTTTTCCATCTGAGCAAGGAAGGGGAATAAATACCTTCCACATATGCAATATAAATATAATATAAAATACCACAGGCAGGATGCGAGCGCTGGAGCAGCCCTGCGGTCTGAGATCTCTAACCCCAATGCGAATTTCTACAGGTGCCACCCCAAAAATTTTAACTTGGGGTGTGTGGGCAACAGGGATGGTGAGAGATCCCCAGCAAACTCGCTAGCTGCAGAAGATTCAGGCTCCTAAAATTAAAATTTGCATTATTATTTCTTTAGCTGTCCCCTAATTTTATCCTTGCTTCTCAGGATCGTTGCTTTGACAGGTAGATGTTTTCCTCTACGTTTTAAAATTTGGAGAATTGCTGCTTACCAAAGTAGAATAATTAGAATCACTGAGGTTGGAAAAGACCTTTGAGATCATGAAGTCCAACCTTTAACCCAGGAGTGCAAAGTCCATGGACAAAGCACGCCCTGGAACGCTGCGCCCACACAACTCCAGGGACAAGTCTGGTGTCTCCACCACCTCCTTGGGCAACCTCTTCCCATGCTTGGCCACCCTTTTCCATGAAGAAATTTTCCCTAATATCCACTTTGAAACCTCCCCCGGTGTAGTTTGAGGCTGTTTCATCTTGGTTTGTTGCTTGTTCACTGGGAAAATAGATGGACCCCCACCCACCCCCAGCCTTCCTTCAGGACTTGTGTGGCTTTTCCTGCTTTTTTTTTTTAATTCTTCTAATAAAATTAGAGTCCAGGTCCTTCAGCTCTACAGAACCTTATGAGCCCAGCAACCAAGTTTATAACCCACCTAAACAAACGCAAGTAGCAGCTAGCATAGACCAAATATTAATGGCAGGGTGTATTAAATAAATTAAAATATTAATGAAAATTAAATTTAATCATTTGAAAACTGGCGCAAGGAACATGCCGACCGCCTGCCGGTGGTCTCGGGAGTCCTAAGGACAACCTCCATTCCATTGGCTGGATGATAACTCTTTCCCTTGGATGTGACCTTAGCAATAACCGTCTTCTTGGAGAAGACTTGTTATCTTCTTTTTTTTGTTGTTGTTTTGGGGGGGCAACCAAACCTGTGGTTTTGGGGGGTTTGCATAGCTTGTTCACCAAGCAGGTTGGGAAATGCTACGCGCCCGCCTCCACGAGCCGCTGAGATGCTGTGGCGCGGCTCTTCTCCAGCACCTTCATCCTTGGCAGGATGGAACCTCACGTCAGTCGCGTTGCCCACCATAGACATGAGGGAGTTGGTCTGCTGAAGGCATCCCAGCTCTTTGCTTTCTACATTATTTCCTTCCCTTTATTTCTAGTCATCAAACCAATGAGGAGGATGCCATCAATATATATATATTTATATTTTTTTTTTAGGAGCCTGCCCTCCTCTTCTGTATTGTCATGGTCTTACTTGTTCTCCTGAATCTTGGGCTTTAAATTCTGCTGCTGCTCAGTCGTTCCCAGCTCGGTCCACCCACTGCAGTTACTGGCTTCCTTAGCAAGGCAATTAAACTGTCTATCAGGCTTCAAAAAGGCTTTTGCTGAGATTTCACCCCATTCAGATCTGGCAGGAGTTTTGAAACAGACAGGTGTGTTTTGTTTTGGTGGGTTTTGGGGGGGGGGGTGGGTGGGTTGTGGGTTTTTTTTCTTTTCTTTTGAAATTCCTCATCCTTTCTTCACTTTCCTGTGCCAGCAGCTTATGTTGCCATCTCGCTGTTGACCCGTGATAACCCCTTCTGTGCCTGCTTAGCGGTGAACAGTCAAATCTATATTGCAATTTTTAAAAAAATTAAATAAATATATATATATACACACACACACTGTGTTGGGGAGCTGCAGCATGGCCCAAAGTAAGGTAAAAATTGTGACTCGTCATGCGCCGGCAGTAATGATCCCCAGCAGCGGTGTCCTGACACTAATTAACCTTCCCTTGAACTCGCATTACTGGAAAAGCGAGAGATGAAGGGCACAGAATCCCCAACGCCGAGCCGCTGCAGGAGGCTGGCAGCAGCTTTTTAGGATGGAGATGTCTTCTTTTTCATCTTGGGGTGGCTTTAGTGGCCCAGATTCCACCTCCCAGGGCAAACAGCCGGGAACGATGCGGTCGTGCACTTTCCTGAATCCTGGAAGACGTGCATGACCCGACCCTGCAGCCCTTAAGGGTCGCGATGATCTTTGGGGGTTGATCCTGCTTTTGGATAACCGCACAGATTTGGGTTCCGTAAGAGACTGCAGATGTTTGGAACCAAGAATTCCACCACCCTCCTCCCGTCACGACCAACTCCTGGAGTTTTTCTTCATTATTTCTGGCGCATCCGTGTTCTCCTGGAGAACTCTCCATTTCTCTAGTAGCCTAAAACTAACAAAAGCCACCTGCTAAATTCCCGGAGTTATATGCAAAACAGGATAAGCAGGTAGGAAAGTAGTAGGAAAGAAACTTCCACAGTCCATAAATAAGAGGGAAACCTCTCTTGACGTGTTGTGATGTGGCGCCGTGCGCTGGTGGCCAGGGCAAGCTTCTGTTGCCAGTGGCGAGCACTAAAACCTCATCTTTGAGATCTTTCTTCAGCATTGATTTTAAAAGCAGCACTCAGCAAGCATCAAATTATTAATCCAACTAGTAACTCCCCCGTTTATACCTCTTCAGGTGTTTTATTTTTATTTTTTTATGTTGCCCTACCAAGACGCGTGATGTGAAAATGAATAAAGCAGAGGGGCGAGCCCTGGGTTGTGTTTTTTTTAATTACTGCAAGGGGAATGGGAAGGAGGAGCTGGAAAGGTGGGGAAGAAATGGGGAAGCTGTTGCAAGGCTGTGCGTAGCCCCCAGAATCTGAGTTGCCACCAGGTCCAGTTTGGCCACTCACCGTCTGTTGCTTGAGGGGCGGGAGAAGGGTCGGGCTGGTTTGCAGAGTTGCAGCTAAATGAGGAAAATTCCCACCTCAGGGGCCGCTGCTTCGTTGGAAACTGACCTCGTAGGAATCTCGAGGAGGATTTCATTTCCGTCAAATAGGTACGGCGTTTTAACTAGGACAGTACTCGTGGATGTGTGTGTGTGTGTGGGTCTTGGTCCAGTTCTGTTGCCGAGCAGGATGCGCCGCTTCCACGTGATGCCTGGTGGGATGCAGGATTTCAGAGCAGAGAGGCTCCAGCGTTTCCCAGGGGCTCGCTTTGATGGATCCTTGAGGGAAACGTCCGCGTACTGCTTGATTTGAAATATAGTCAATATAATGTGCTTTTGCACAGGCAGGATAAATAATATAATTCCTGCTAATGGAACCTATTAATAGCCTGGCATTTGGAGATAGCTTATGAGCCCTGGGTTGCGTGGTGTGGTAGATCTAAATTAATTTTATTTCCTGAGCTTTCTCCTTGGGCACTTGGGACATGCTGCCTTGTTTTATGCAGTAAACCGTGGAATCACGGAATAGTTTGGGTGGGAAGGGACCTTTCAAGGTCATCTAGTCCAACCCCCTCCGTAAGCAGGAACATCTTCACCCAGAGGGGGTTGCTCGGAGCCCTGTCCAACGTGACCTTGAACGTTTTCGGGGATGGGGCATCCACCACCTCTCTGGGCCACCCGTGCCAGTGTCCCACCACCCTCATCGTACAAAAATTTCCACCCTACGTGTAGTCTAGATGTTTGAGCCTGTGTTGCTTGTCTGCAGCTTTTAATTTCTGGAGGAAAAGAGTCTCTTAACAATTTTTGGCCAGTTTAGAAGAAGAGCTTCTGTGAAGATTATGTTGAGATTGGCTGCCCTTTCTGCTTTGCCATGCCATTCAGTGTTCAATCGCTGCAGCTGCTGCCTCTGCCGCGATATTGTCACTCCTAATTCTTCTGATGAAGTGCAATTCTGGAAGAGAACATAACCTCTTAATTTCAGGACAGATGGCCGCTTCAGGTTGTCCACATCACTGCACTGTGAATCCCAAGGGAGGATCCATTCCCCCATGGGCTCCCTCTAATGAACGCACAGGAGGTTCCCAAAAAGCAGCGCAGGGTGGTGCAGGTTTGATGCTCAGCTCAAAGGTCACTGTTCTACCTTCAGCTTAAGCTCCTCCCGTTTTCCACCAGGACAGAGACCCTTTTGTATTCCATTAAGGCGCTAAGAGCGATGTCCTTGTATCTGGTCATCCATGGAAATTAAAGTAACAGCCAAATCCCCCCTAAAAAAAAAGCGGTGGCCGAGCATTTTTGCCCTGCTACCACCTCTTCACTTTCCAGAGATGGCCATTTCAGAATGAAGTTCATCTGAAAGAAAATTTTTCTTCCTTTAGAGCAAGAAAGCAATTTTTGGAGAACACAGGGCATTGACCCAAACAGCAATGGGAACGCGTGAAGCGCTGCGGTTAGAAAAGGCAATGGTCACGCAGCCAGGGTGAGCAGTCCTCTAGTCTAACGCGTTAAGGTTAGACGTAACCTGTGTTAAGGTCACCTACACCTGCTTTGTTTGCCATCAAGTAATTAGATTTGATATTTTGTGTTTTGATATTTTTCTGTGCTCGCAGCTTGGTTTGGCACCATAGGTTTTTGGGAAGTTATCAGTAGGTTTTATGATTCAGAAAATTACTTTAAACCCCTGTCTGTGTTCTCAGGCAGATTTGTTGGGCACATCTTGCCCCGTGCGTGCAGGTCTCTGTGGGAAGCATCACTTAGGGGGTGAGCACACCGGCACAGGTGCAAGGGCGCTTGGTCAGCAGCAACATGATGCTGCATTTGTGCGTTGTCCTGCACGCCTCACCTCCAGGCATTCCTCACCTCCAGGTATTCTTCAAGGAAGATGCTCCAGGGTGCTGGAGGTGGACAGCAGAACTGCTGAGGTCAACCACCACAAGCTGGGGCTGGGCTGGGAAAAGCTGGTGCATCCAGTGGCTGGAAGCTGGGGTTGATACTGGGGCTCTTCCCCGCCTCCTGGTTTTACTTGCATTGCTGAGTTACTTGCATTTACTTGCATTTCTGAGTTATTTGCGTTTACTTGCATTTCTGAGTTCTGATTTACACGTTTCTCCTGCATGCTCACCGAAACCTGGGAGGGTGTACGCCTTAGATACTGCAAAGGAATTGAATCTTGAATAGTCCAGTTTATTATTAATAGCTTACTCCAGTTTGGGATAATTAACTCACTGGAATGGAGTTAATTGTATAGATTGTTTCAGTAGAACACCAGAGTTACTATCTCAGTGCAGCCTCTGAACATTCTTGTTAAAAATATGGAGTCCTACCGAATGTGGAGCATCCTACGGAGCGTTCGTGGAAGAGGCGTTTACACGTGCTTCGTGGCTCTGGTGGGATGTGGTACCTGCAGGTCAATTATCCCATCAGTGATTAAAACACCTACTAGTTTCACACCGGCGGTTGTCGTGAAGGTGCTGTGCAGTTCTTCAGACTTTTCATTTCAGAGCAAGACGGATCGAGGAAAAATGGATTAAATGAGACAAAAAGATAGAAAAGACTTTGTTAGGCTTGTTCCCAAACGAGTGCCCGGCAATTAACTGCGCTTGGCTTGTTAACTTTGCTGCCGCTGCTTTTCTGACCCTTTGGGAGTGTGTGTTGCTTCGGTTCCTGGTTCTTTCTCTGGTTAGATCTGGCAATTCTGCATTTCTTTGTCACTTTTAAAGCATTTATTATTTTTTTATTATTATTTCTGCTCTGCAGGGAGGGTTAGACGTGGTTGTAGGGAAGGCATGTAGCCTCCATGACCCTTTTATTAATTTTTTTCCATTAATGCATCCATTGCTATTTTCTCAGCCAAAACCAAGGCTAACGTTAGGACGTTTAATTAGCAACCTGTGAAAAAAAAAAAAAAAGTTTTGAGGTCACCGAGGTAAGGACAGCGTTGGACACGCTTTTATTTCTAACGTCTGCTCAACTGGGGTTAGCTGGAGTAGCACAACATAATTTTATGCAAATATAGCAAAAAAGGGGCTGGAGCTTTGCAATGGTTATCTCCCAGCAGCGAGCCGCCAGATTTCCGTAACGCTTTGCACAAAGTGGAACATCTTGTAGTGCTTTTGCAAAGCGTTTAATTACTGGTAATGCTGATGCTTGTGTTTCTCAGGCCTCACGTTGAAGGCGGCAGAAGAAACAACGATATTCTTTACGTTTTAAAAACCTTGGAGAGCAACGCTAAGCTTCTGGAAGGTCAGGAAAAAAAAAATCCCAGGGGCATCCGCAGTGGAGTTCAACCGTACCCTTGTGTTCCTCAGGCTCCAGAAGTTATTTTCATAATATTTTAATAATAACTTTATTATTAAAAAGGAAGGCTATGATCAAGTAGGCTTTTAACAGCCAGGCTCTGAGGTGCTCAAACATTTCCACGGGGGAGGGGTCTGTGTTGTGTCAGTTTTTCCCTTTTAAGCTTTCCAGGGTGAGGATTAAAAAAAAAAAAAAAAAAAAAAAGCGGTGGTGTAAACATAGCAGTGGTGTAAATGTAGCGGTGGTGTAAACGTGGTGGTGGGTTTTTGCTCCAGAAGACCCTGTGCAAAGTGCCGTGCTTTAAAGCCTGGTTCCATGGGAAGTTTGGATCGTAGAAACCTCACGCAACCAGTTGGGGTTGGGAAGGACCTTCCAAGGTCGTCTGGTCCCAACCCCCCTGCAACAAGCAGGGACACCTTCTCCTGGAGTGGGTTGCTTAGAGCCCCATCCAACCTGGCCTTGGATGTTTCCAGAGATGGGGCATCTCCCACCACTCTGGGCAACACGTGCCAGTGTCCCACCACTCAACCACCCTGGTTCCCCCAGCCTGGCCCCACAGCAGAGATGCTGCAGCCCTCGGATCATCTTCGTGGTCCCCTCTGGACCCATTCAGGTGGGTCCGTGTCTCTCCCATGCAGAGATCCTGCTCAACTCCATGCAGAACGTAGCCAAGAGAGGTTGAACATCCCACTGGAGATGAAAACCAACGCGCGTCAGGAATGGTTCAGGCGTGGTTGATCCTTCCCATGCATAAAACAAGACCTTGTCAGTTAAATTGAATATTTACAGGGGAAGGGAGACGACTTACAAATACCATGAGAATCGTACCGCGGCGTACTCAACGGGCAAGAGGCACGACGTACCTGCTGCGTGTTGTATGAAGGGCAAAAAAAAATGTTTCCCCAACCAATTCCAGTTTCTACGTGTAGGGTAATTGTGTGAAATAACAATACCTGTGGAGCTGGGCTCCCTTGTGCTTGCCAGATGCTAAGGAAAAAAAATTAAAAAAGTTAAAAATGGAGCTTTCTGGTGCTCGTGTAGTGCCAGACAATTCCAAACACTCTTCAATTTTTCATACTAATTCACGTAGTGTGGAGCCTTCTGGGAGGATGAGAGTGGCGAGACCCTTATTCAATATTTATAGCGGTGCTTGCTCTTGCCCTGGAACACCAGCTCGTTTTCCTCTTGAGTTAGGTAAGTTCTTAGCGCTGGAAGTCGTTGCGTAATGTTATTATTAATTTTTGAATGTTGTGGATTTTTATTTTTTTGGTGGTGGTGGTGTCGGCTATCTCTTCCGATTTAACTGGAATAAGGTGTTTAAAGGAGATGGCTTGTTTTAAAATTATTATTTTTATTTAAAAATAATTTATTTAAAAATAAATGATGTTTAAAGGAGATGTACTTATGCAGAACATAAGCAGCCTGAAGGTGCAGCTACGTGTAGCGTGTAGAACCAGGTGGGGCATGGTACGAGCTGGTGATGTTTAACATCAAGAGGCACTCCCCGCCTCCTTTTCTACTCACAGGCTTGACCTCCAAGAGAAGAAATAAGTATTTAAAAAAAAAAAATAATAAAAAAAACCACAAAAAAACCCCAAATCCCCAACCAACCACACGTGGCTACAAACATTTTTAAATATTCAGCCAAGCTGAGCACTGTAAAACACTCCCAAAGATGTTCAGCCCCATGCTTCCCCGGTTTTTTTTTATATATATATATAAAAAATATATACAAACATATATATCATATATATAAAAATATAAAATATATACTATATTGAATATATTATTTAATATATATATAATATATATATATTTTAAAAAAATATATATAAATACTTTGCCTCCAAGCGCTGTCATTTAAGGAATTTCTCCGATGGCGGTGGGTGGGTGGGGGATAAATAAATAAATAAATCCTTTTTACTCCACCTGAGCCCTGCAGAAGCAGCCACCGTGGAGGATGGGTGATTAATTAATTGCTGAATCCCCCCCTCCCCCCCCCCCCTTGGTCTCCTGCTGGGGGTCACGATCCCCCCGTTAGAGCAAACGCGATTCAGCCGGTGTGTCTTAGCCCGGTCTGAAATGGAAAACTTTTTATTTGTTTGTTATTGCCCGGGTCGTAAAGACCAAGCATGTCATCACAAAGAGGCTGCCAAAATTAAGACAAGCTACAAAGCCGGAGTTAATTGCCCCTCGTAAATATTCTGCCTCCGCTGACAGCTCCTGCGGGATGCGTTGCGCCTTTCGCGGTTTTCAAATCCCATTCACAATTGTTAAAAAAAACAAAAACAACAAAAACAGACATGCACAACCCCCCAAAAAAACCCACCCAAACCTAAAACACAGGCTTGGTTTTGTTTGGGTTATTTATTTTATTTTTTAAAGCCTTCTCCCCATCCTTCACCAGGTTTAATTCTAGCAATAGGCAAAGCTCTAGAGGCTCAGGCTCCCGGCGTCGGTTTGTCTCCTTAGGTGACCTTTTTTCTCCTGCAACATTTAAAACCAACACCTTATCAGTCCTTTTTGGCTGCTCTGGAGTAAATTTTGCATTTTAGTGGGTTGTTTTTTTGGGTTTTTTTTCAATTTTTAATTTTTTTTTTAATATTATTATCATTACTACTTTCCCCACCCCCCTCTGTTTTTTGATGTTGTTTGTAGGACTCCGTTGTCTCACTGCATTTGCAGGATGCCAATGAGCTCACCCTCCGGCTATCTCAGCTTTTCCATCCTCTCCTTCTTTCTGGGAGGACGATGAGCATCCCGCAGATGAGGTGCTCTCTGGAGGCCAAGAGTTGAGTGGCTTTTGGGTTTCGCCTCCTTTATAGCAGATGCTTGTGTGATTATAGAGATTTATTCCCTTTCTTTTGCGGATTTTACGTCTACCCATCTGTCCTGCTGGAGCACTTGAGCCTCCCTGTGTAGAAAGACCACAAAAAAAAAAAAAAAAAGGAAAAAAAACCCAAAACTCTTTAATTCTCCTCTTCAACTACAAAGCCCAGATCAGTCTCGTATCTGAGGGATGCTTAGTGGTCAGGAATTAATTGCGATACAGAAATATCGTCTCTTGTGGCGGAGGGGCCCCTTGCACGGGATTCATGTTTCAGAAGGGAAGAGTAGCCTTTTAAGCATTGTGTGGCAGATTATGGCCTAATTAAATATTTAACATTTAGTTCTGAAGGGAATGGTGGTAATTTTTGATGCTCAATTTGCTGCAGCCTTTGAGGAGCTCGATTTTTTAAATTTATTTTTTTTTTCCTTCCCCCAAACGCTTCTGAATCCTTTATCTACAAAGGTCAAAGTGACACTTCAACATGCTCGTTTCTTTTATTTCCCCAGCCCGCCGCCTCTTTTGTGTTTAGAATAAAAATGTCAATCTAGATTAACCTTTGGCATCCTCTTTGTCCTTCAAAGGCAGCATATCAGCTTTTCTACATGCCCTGGCCGGTGACAAATGCAGCGTAAACTGGAATAAAACTCACGCACACCATCACGTGGCGGCACGCTAGCTACCTTCACACAGTGATTTTTGGTTTGCATGGGTGCCTGAAGTGTGTATTAATTGTTTTGATGAATTTTTAAATTTTTTTTTAAATTAATGTGCCATCTTAGAATATACGCTCAGCAAGCTCCGTTGGATGGAATTGCTTCTCTGTGCGTCTTTGCCTTGCTACAAGATTTTTTTTTCTATCTGCAGCACAAATAGGCTTCTGGAATGCCATCCCACTAATTAAGGCAAATTAAGAGTGATGGCAGATCTTGTTGGGGAAGTTCCACGTGTAGCGTGACCCATCAGGAAGAAGCACACTGGGTTGCGAACACTCTTGATGGCTTTATGTTAGTAAAGGGAAACCCTCCGCCGCCCCTCGCACCGGTGGGATGCTCTTATAGGCAGCGGTCCTGACGGGCGCGTCGGTGCCCGGCAGGTCTGAGGTGGAGAGAGGAGCTGGGATGGAGGAGAACCCAAGAAGTGGCGTCTTGGCAGCATCAGGACCATCGCTAGGAGCTGTTTGCCGCCCCTCCCCTGCATCTCTGGGCTGTGATGCTGAACGATTTGGAGAAAACAGACGAGTTGTCCATGAGCACGAAGGTTCAGGGATACCTCATGCTTGTAAATTTGCAATTTTGTCCCTTTGAGTAGGGCGCAGGGATGTGCCAGTCTTTACATCTGCCATATATACGTGTTTAACGGGCTTGTTTCTTATTGATTGTTCTCAGCGAGGTTTGTTTTGGGGTTTTTTTTTTTTTCTTTTTCCCCTACAAACTTCTGATGTCATGGCACCTATAGCTTCCAGATTTTCTGCATTCATCAGGGAGGGCGGTTGGGACTGATCCTGCTTCAGGCTGATAGAAGAAATAGCGAGCCAGGAGGAAAGGAGCTCACAGTAAGCTTTGGAAAATAGTTCTGAACAATTGCAATTAAAAAAAAAAAAAAGTTGTTAATCTTGATGCCGGGGGGTTTATAAGTCTCTTTGGAAACAGCTCCATGCTGGGCAGGAATACATGGCTTTGTGGTAGGGTTTCATTACTTCATGAGGCATGCAACAGAGACTGGCTTTTTTTTTTTTTTTTTCCTCCTTCTTCCCAGCTCTGCGGTGGATTTAAGTCCCAGCAGAAGGTCGAGGCGATGGGGAACCACTGAATAAAACCTGAGTGTTGCAAAAGCAGAGCCCTGCCACATGTAGGTTGCATTTTGTTGGTGGTTCTCCATCCTGCTTCACTTGCCGTGCTGCCTGCGGGCAGTGGATGCTCTTTGCAATGGCAGTCGAGCTCGTGGGGCTACCAAAATTAGTTGGAATTCGGGGTCCTGCTTTGATAGATTATGATTTTTCTAGAAACAGGCAAGGAACGTGTCGAGTGGCACAAACCAAGGAGTTTTCTGCTTATCTCAGAACCTCAGCTTGCCTCTGGGCTGGTGGTGGCTGAGCCCTGCCCCGAAGCCACACGTGCATCCAACATTCCGAGGATGCTCAGCTCCCACCTGACAGCCCTTGCAGCCCAGCATGGCTGGTCCTTTGTAGGTGCCGCTGCTTTAGAAACGCTTGGAGCTGTCAGAGATAAAGGCAGTCGCGTGCTCTCGAGAGACGTAAATGGTGATGGAGAGGGAGAGCGAGGAAGTATCGCTGCCGGTTTTCGGCGCAAAAGGCTTCCTGGTGGCTAACGAAATGGCTTTCAGTGATGCCTCGCAGAGCTCAGCTGCTAAAGCGCACTTTGTTGGGTTACAGAAGAGTCTTGCCATCCCGTGCTTGATGGATGATTGCCATCCATGATTTGCTCAAGCATACCTCCGTTAGTGCCAAATGCAGTCGTTCAAATGCATTAATCCTAAACTAACCCCAGTGTTCCCGTTAATTCCTCAAATGCAAATGAGTGGGACCGCAGTTTAAGCGCGAAGAGTCTTTCCTTTTAAGCAAAGACATTTATTTAAAGTCTGAAACGGTTCGAAACAGCCTCCTCGTTACTCAGGATTAGATTTTGGGCATCCACAGAGGGGTAACTCGATTTATTTTGCACCGTGCAAAGACAAAAGCAATTGTGAAAAGGGAAAAGAAATAAATCGTAACATCCTGATGTTCTGTTGATCTCCGCTCCCCGGTACAGAGTGGGGAAGGAGAGCAATTAGCTTGACAAAAGTTGCGCGGAATTGTGTTGCTCGGGGGCTAATCTCCAGTGCGCTAACCCGAACAACTGGGAGGAAAGGAAGCTGGAGAAGCACGAGATGTTTCTGTAGAAAGGGAGACCTGTTTTTCTCTGCAACCCGCTTTCTTCATATTGAACCAAAGGTGATTTTCATCTGAATATTATTCTTTTGTTAACGTACTGTCTACAAATACTATCATTTCTTTGTCAGCGTAATGACATACTTGCCTGTGTACATACCGAGCATGCAATTTTATGCTTGTTAGACTCTGAATGGTGGGAACGGTGGTGGCATGGGATTTGTAATGAAATTATTGTCTGCCAGCCTTGTTATAAGTGTCATTAGCTGTCACCAATTGTAAAACATTTTTGGCTGGTGAACAGGTGGAAACAGCAGAGTTGGTAACACTTAGTGTTGAACATCTCCTCCGAACAAACGCCCGATAGTAGTAGGTGATCACTTCATGACTCTATGTTTCGTGCCATAAAAATCCCACTTTTCCCTCTTCCAGCCATGCAAGATAGAAGAGCTGATGCATAATGATTTCTTTGTAAGGCGGCGGCTCTGCGACGCCTAGTATCACAACCCGACGTTGATTCAACAGTGACTCAAAGCGGAGAACGCTCCAACCTGAGTCATCGGCAGCATCTCCTGCAGCTGGTCCTTATGTTCATCCCGGTGGGTTCCCGTGCTGCGGGCAGCGCTGTTGGGTTTGAGGTCGCGATTCACGTGGGATGGGCGCCGGGATGACATTTTAAGAGGATGCCAGGAATTGCTGAGAGATGCTTTCTCGGTAGGGGCAGCGGGTGGCACCGGGGGAAGCAGCTGCTCTTCTCGTCACGGCAGCAACAGCAGTCTATAGCGTCCGCGATGCGCAACGTGACGTGGTGTAGCGGTGGGCTCGGCAGCATTCGGTTTAGGGTTGGACTCGATGGTCCATCCTTAAAGGTCTTTTCCAACCTGGGTGATGCCGTGATTCTGGATTTTTATCGCCGCTGAAGGAGCCTGCAAGCGAGGTCAATGTTTTTTTTATCTTATTGTTCCCTGCTCAGTCTCTCTCAGTGCAGTGCAGCGTGCCAGTCCTCCACAGATCACCCCATGCTTAATGTCACAGCTGAATATATTTCCAGATAATATCAATTACTTCATCGATTCATCAGACTAATCAATAATCAAATAATATCAATTAACCAGAGTGCGGTCTGGCGAGTGTGAATTAATATTCTGTCATGATGACGAGAAAGGGAAAGCCTGCAGAAGTGGTTTCAGAAGGCAGTATTAGGTGGAATTATTAGTACTTATTATTATTTATTAGTAGTATTTATTAGTCATATTTATTATTAGTAGTAGAGAAGCTGCTGTAGCGTGTGCGGCAGGTTCTGGTGGGTTTTGTTCAGTTTGCATTTTGACGGTGGGGTGTTACGAGCCAGTAAATCCCAGCTGCTGATATTTCTTCTGCTTTATCCTGAAGAAGTCCCCAACTGGGGACTGCGCGCGTGTGGTTTTGTTGTAAAACCGGAGACACACACCCCAGATCTCATTTTCCAGCCTTGTAACGGTGACCCAAGCGCACGGGCGCAGCGCTGGCACTTCCAATTGTGATGCTAAAGCTCCTTCCTATGCAGGAGGTTTTATTAATTCATAGCGAGATAATTCTGCAGAACTCCAGATTCTCCTCCGCAGAGAAAACTCTGCCGTTCTCCAGGTACTTCCCGAACATTTGCCTTCCAGCTTGGAACATCAGGAAGATTTTCACAGCCCCATTAGGAAAGCTCACGTAGCAGTGGTGGAACTGGGGGGGGGGGGGGCGGTGGTGGTGGCCATTGCAGGTGGATCCCTGGCTGATAGCAACTGGGATTCTGCTCTGGGAGGCACTGGGAAAGGGCAGCGTTGTCCCTTTCTGCCAACAGCGAACGCTTCTCTCTAAGGTTTATAAATCCGTGGCAAATGTGCTGGAGCTTGTGGAAGGGAATGATGATTAACAGAGGACTCGGCGCGATGAAATCGGTCCTTCTGAACAGCCTGACCGCTACCGAGTCCCACGATTAATGATGTTAATTCTTTTTGCACGTGGTAAAATCGTTGGTTGTTTTTTTTTTCCATTTGCTTTGCAGAGAAAGCAGGTGAGTACTTGCGGTATGAAGAATCGTTTCGCATTCAAAGACTTAAGTCATAGGTTTCTAACGGGGGGTGGGGTGGGGTGAGTTCCCCTTCCTCACATCTGACCTTCTCTTACCCTCCTGCCGCTGCTTGTTGTCACTCTTCCATTAAGACGGCTCGAAGAGAATCCGTGAGTCTTTTTTTCTTTTTTTCATGGTGTAACAGAGCTGTCCCAACGTATTTCCTCATAGAGATGGAATGTTCCATAGTGATGGAACGCGTGTAGCTTTCCAGTGGCGACACAACAATTCCTTCGCAGTTCCTGTGCAGCAGGAAAATGCTGCTCCGGCAGCCTTGACCGATAAGGCGAGATCATCCAAGAGGTGCCGTGAAACCTGGGACATGCTGGGACGATTTCTTCTTGCAAGGCAGGCTGGAGGCAGATAAGCTTGGAATCCTGGGCTGTAAATCTTCATCGTCCTTAGGTTTGTTCGGCACGGAGGGCTGCAGGGGGTTGTTGCTCCCCAGGTGCAAGGCTTTGCACTTCTTCCCCTTGTAGGACTTAATAAGAGCTGTCAGCTTCTTTCTGCAGCCTGTCGAGATAAGCAGCTAGTTGCACTGAATTCATCGGCAGAAATGCCAGAACTCGCTGGTGTTCTGTAATCATCGCTCGGAATAGAGCCGCTGATCTCACGAAGGGAAAAATCATAAATTTGTTAATTATTTTTGGGAGACGCTACGGTCGCTAGTTCAGTGAGCGCAGGGTGAATCATCCTTGCTGATGCTTGTGCGAGTGGTTTTACTGGAAAACACATGAACGTGGGGCTGGGGTGGGCTGTGGACATCCCCCGGTGTCAGGTCACGGAGCGTTGCGAGTGCGATTTGTAAACCCAAATGTGGACGGTGGTGGGAGGATCTGGGGGAAGTTTGGTGCAGGGTTGGCTGAAGTGATCCCGAGGTGGCTGGAACCCCCTGCAAGGGTCGCACAACCCTCTCCAAAGGTGCCGTGCGATGGAAGAAAGTGGCCATCGCCTCCGTGTTACACCAGCACGAGTAGGATCCTAGAATCATCATAGAAGAGTTTGGGTTGGAAAGGATATTTCAAGGTCAGGGACATCTGCACCCAGAGCAGTTTGCTCGGAGGCCCCGTCCAACCTGACCTTGAACACTTCCGACGATGGGGCATCTCCCACCGCCCTGGGCAACCCGTGCCGATGTCCCACCACCCTTGTAAAACAACTTCTTCCTTATGTCTAAGCCTGAATCTCCCCTTTTCGATGTAAAACCATTCCCCCTTGTCCTGTTGCAACAGGCCCTGCTAAAAAGTCCATCCCCATCTTTCTTACAAGCCCCCTTGAAGTATGGAAAGGTTCCATAAGGTCTCTCCAGAGCCTTTTCTTCTCCAGGCTGAACAACCCCAGCTCCCCCAGCCTGTCCCCACAGCAGGGCTGCTCCAGCCCCCTGCCCATCTCGGCGGTCCCCCTGGACCGTGTCTCTCCTGTGCTGAGGACCCCAGAGCTGGGGGCAGAATCATCTCCCTTGACCTGCTGGCCAAAGGGAGGAAATGCAAACACGGTGCTAAAAATTTTGTTGCAAAGTTCTGTGCCTGAGGGCTGCCACCAAGCTGGTTGTGTTTCATGCAGCTTCTGCACGAGTTGGTTGTGTTTCATGCAGCTGGTGCATGAGTTGGTTGCTTTTGACGCAGCTGGTGCACGAGTTAGTTGCGTTTCATGCAGCTGCTGCACAAGTTGGTTGCGTTTCATGCAGCTGGTGCACGAGTTGGTTGCGTTTCATGCAGCTGGTGCATGAGTTGGTTGCTTTTGATGGAGCTGGTGCATGAGTTGGTTGTGTTTCATGCAGCTGGTGCATGAGTTGGTTGCTTTTGATGCAGCTTCTGCACGAGTTGGTTGTGTTTCATGCAGCTTCTGCACGAGTTGGTTGTGTTTCATGCAGCTGGTGCATGAGTTGGTTGCGTTTCATGCAGCTGGTGCATGAGTTGGTTGCTTTTGATGCAGCTGGTGCATGAGTTGGTTGTGTTTCATGCAGCTGGTGCACGAGTTGGTTGCGTTTCATGCGGCTGGTGCATGAGTTGGTTGCTTTTGATGCAGATGGTGCATGAGTTGGTTGTGTTTCATGCAGCTGGTGCATGAGTTGGTTGCTTTTGATGCAGCTTCTGCACGAGTTGGTTGTGTTTCATGCAGCTGCTGCATGAGTTGGTTGTGTTTCATGCAGCTGCTGCACGAGTTGGTTGCGTTTCATGCAGCTGCTGCACGAGTTGGTTGCGTTTGATGCAGCTGGTGCATGAGTTGGTTGCTTTTGATGGAGCTGCTGCATGAGTTGGTTGCTTTTGATGGAGCTGCTGCATGAGTTGGTTGCTTTTGATGCAGCTGCTGCACGAGTTGGTTGTGTTTCATGCGGCTGCTGCACGAATTGGTTGTGTTTCATGCAGCTGCTGCATGAGTTGGTTGCTTTTGATGGAGCTGCTGCATGAGCATCGCTCCGCTGGAAGTCAGAAAACCCCACTGCTTGTTAAGGAAAGCAGCCTGAAGCCTGCAGGGACATGTGCCACCTCTCACAGGTATGCTTATCGGGATGCCGCGGCTCCTGGCACCGCAGCACTTCGGCAGCGTGCCATTCGTAATTGGCCCCTTTTTGCTATTTTTAGCACCGGTGCCTTAGATCGCTGGCTTCTAACGCGGAGGCTTGTGGAGCTTTGGGCAGCCCCTTCTCCCTCTGTTTTAGCAGCAAGTGCATTAACAGAACATTGTGAAGAGGGTTTTACACGGGCATGCAAGTCTGCATACCTTTTTTTCTCCTTTTTTTCTTTTTGTTCTCCCTCTCTGTCTTTTCCCCTTCCTTTTTTCTTCCCCCCCCCCCCCCCTTTTTCTTTTTCTTTTTTTTCCTTCTCTTTTTCTCTCTGGCAGAAGAAGAGTTAATGGCTGGTTGCAGCAAGCTGTCCTTTAGGAAGGGAGCGAGCAGCAGGCAATGCGATACCTGCTTGGGATGAGTTTTATTCTATATGTTCCATCTCTCTCTGTATCCATACTGCAAAGCCTTGATGAAATTCACGGGTTTGTGGACTTCCCACCCTTAGCGATCTAAATCATTGCAGACCAGAGGGCAGAAAGTGCTGCGGTTCCCTAAGGTTTTGTGCTTCCAGAAGCTTCCCCATGCAGTATGCACCCCTGAGGCTGATACTTGCATGAGCTTGGAGGCTGGTGTGCGGTGAGACGTGAAACCGGTGGAACCAAGGGGCTGACAGGGGGCTGCAGGGTGGTGAGGAGCTGGTGGAGGTGGGTCACCTGCTGAATGTGAGCAGGGGGAGAGCAGGAGCTGCAACAGCATCTGCTGAGCGTGGTCTGCAAGGAGGAAGGCGGAATATCCATCTACCCACCACCTCCCAGCACATCTTCCGCCATTCGATACCTCTCAAAGCAATTTGTGGTTTCCCGCGTGTGGCAGGATGCTGGAAGGGGGGTTCGGAAGGAGGAGAGGTCAGAACTAGACCTCTGGTGTGTTTTATGCTGGTCCAAGCAATGAAGGGTTTAGGTGAGGCGTGGCGTGGCAGCCCACAGCTTCCAGGTTGGTTGGAAAGCTCTTCTAGAAGGCGTCACAGTTCGTTTGCGACAACAGGAGACTAATTAACTGTAGAAATTAGGACCGTGCTCAAGTGACCAGGGAAGGCTGCAGAGCGTGCAGGGACGGGTCTTTGTCTATCTGAATGCTCAGTGTTAAACATCTGAAGGGCAATTAACCATGCCGCAGTTATTATCTGTCCGTATCAGAATGAAGTCCTACGTGATGGAGGCTGAAGACCCTTGACTCACCTTCCCATCCTCTCCACCGGAGAAGGATGTTTTATGGCATTTTAATGTTGCGGAGGTTCAAGTATGTCTAGAAGCTATCCACGAAAGGTCTGCTCAGGCCCTTCTAACAAGATTTCAGTTTAAGCAGCAAAAGTTCCCCTTTTCGGTGTCGTAAAGAGCCATTTGTGTTTTTATAGTCTTGTAAAATGTGTCACCAGATTGCTTCAAGACTATCCTAAAATAAAAATTCCAAGAACATCTTTGGGGAGTTGAGAGAGTCTAAAAGCTGTGGCTGCAGTTTGGTACACGGTGTTTGCAGAGAAGAGTCCTCCACTTCCATCATGCCTTTCTTCCTAAATTTCCAGGTGCTTAAAGACCATTTTTTTTGCTTTGATATAAGGCCACGATGTTTCCATCCTCCTGGTGGGAAGTTCTAACCAGGAGCCGTTTTCTAATACCAAGCTACAAACTTTGGGGGTTTCTGCTGGCATTGATCCACCATACCCAACGGGGGCCAAGGACCTGTTCCATCAGGGATCTAATTTGCCTTTCCTGAGTAAGAAGGTGTGATCTAAACTCTACAGCATTTTCCTACTGGGATCATCACGCCTTTCCCTTGAAGGAATGTTTTTGAGCATCGTAACAAATCAAAGAATCAACCTCCGAGAAAAACGCGCATTCATCTTAAATTCCACCGTCCCATCGGAACAATGTGCTTTATGTGTTTCCTTTTTTTGGTTTTTTTTTTTTTTTAATGTGTCAAAGGGGGGATGTTAAGGGTTGGATAATCCCCAACAGTCCTTGCACAAGTGGGGAATTCTCTGCAATTTCCCGGATGCTGGAAGAGCATCACCTGCAGCGTGAAGTTCAGATCGGCCCAACGGCGCAACTCTTTTGTGCACCCCGGTACAAGAAGCAGCAGGCGGGTGAAACCAGCAAGGTAAAACTGATGTGTAAAATCAGTGGGACTCAGTAGTGAGGTGTGTTTGCAATTCATAATAGATCTTCCAATCAAGAATGAATGCTTCTAAGTACTAATATTGGCTTGTGTTTGAGCGTAGCCTCCATGAAGGATACACAGCATCGCTAAGAATAGATCATTTATCGGTGCGGTAGCTCTGAAGCAGCATTACCTCCAGGCTGCCTGCACCAGAAGCTGCTCTGTCCTTAAATAAAAAACGTCAATATATATAATTCCCCCTCTGCTTTTCGTCAAGTACATCTTCAGGAGACCTTGGACCATTCATCAAAACCCACAGGAGCTATTTCAGTTTCCTCATTTCTATCGGCGTCCTGGCTGCCTCGACCGTAGATTAAATGGCTCCAGCTCAGGATTTTCCGTGGGGGGATAAAAGATCAGCAGAGCTCATCATGACCCTCGGAGGAAGGAAGGAGATGGAGGGAGGGAGTGCAGGTAGTCACACGATAAATCCACGAAGCGTTTAACCTTTTGGTGGTAATTCCTTCTGTACCTTCCTCGGGATACGGTATGGACTAAAGCTTAGGAAACGGAACAGAATCCAGCTTTGGTTTGGGATTTTATTTTTTTTTTGCGGGGGGACAAACCCAAGGGCAATGAAACAGCCCAACAACAAAACAAACAAACAAACAAAAATTATTTTGGGGTCTGCTGATACAGATGGCTGAAATAAGTGAGACAAAAAAAAGAAAGAGGTGAAAGTTCTTGCGGTGCTTTTACTTCTGGTTTTCCTGTTCCGCACCACTGCAGTGCGAGTTAGAAATGTGATTTTTTATGTGTTATAAATATAATTCCCCGGTGCCATCGACTGGAGGAGGGGTAGGCAACAACCATGCGCAGGTGGGTATTGTTTGTGCCACCTTACGATGAGAAAGGAAAAGGCAAACACGTTCCCTGCATAGCTGACGTGTCTGAGAAATAACACGAAATAATGAGAAAAAAAGGAAAAAGAATAAATATTCTATGTTTTGTTATATTTAATAGTCAATGGTTTGATTTTCCTGTTAACGCTGTGAACTAAATTAGGAAAAAAAAATGAAAAAAAATGACCACCAAACCCTGCTAATATTAATATTAATTATCGTGGTGATTTGGGCGAGCAGATTTGCAGCTCCTCTGCTTTATGTCCAAGCGTATCCAGAGAGGTATTTCTTGGAAATTTAAAAATTTTAATTTTAAATTAAAAAAAAAAAGGGGGGAGGGGGGATTAGCAAGGCACTTCTTGGACAGTTGTTGGATGTGTTTCTTTTTCTTGCTCATTTACAGGTGGGGCAAGCATCCCCAAATTAAGTGCATTATGACTTGCTGGTGAATTAAATAGACTTTATTTCCAACGTGGTGGTTAATTCTGGATCAGAAAAGGGCAACGATAAAGCCTCCCTCAAGAAAAAGCTGCTTTTTTTTTTTTTTTTTTTTTTTTCCTTCTACGGATGCAGATGGCGAGCACCTGCCTCGTGTGATGAGCAGGTTGTCACGGCAGTACGACAATCAAAAAAACCATGGAAAAACGTGGAAAACCAGCAGGAGGGCACATCTTGGAAGAGGCAGAGATGGAGGGGGTGGCTGCGTTAGCCACGCCACATCTGGGTGTGGAGTGGTTGGGGGCTGCACTCTACACGGGAGTCAGGAACCCCATTCGGTGGGGGACGAGCCGAAAAAACACAGAGGTAGCTGCATCCCTGAAACACCACGGAACGATGCAGGTGGATGCCGAATAGACGCAGCGTAAACGGGGATAGGCTGGAAACCACGGACCCGAATATATTTCGCTAGTAACGGCAGTCAGATGAATAGCGGGGTGCAAGGGAAGGAAGCGGGTTACGCTGAAATAAATGTGTTGCATCGAAGAAAGGCGCCGTTCCCTTGCAAAGGCACTTGATAAAGGACCAGGTTTTTTGGGGTTTTTTTGAAGATGGAATTTCTTCCTTAAAGCTGGTGAAATAGTATCTTTACGCATCATTGTTCACACCGTGTTTGTGTTTTGCAGAGGGTAAAAAATCTCTATACCGTGGTACCGACTTAAAGCTGTCAAAAATCTGTTCTATCTACAGCAGAGGCAACTGGAACTCTTCCCAGCGGAACACCATTAACAGGCCAGGAGCTGGGAATAGTTGGGACTCAATATCCTTTCCTTTAAATATCATTTCAACTACAAATGGCAACCGGTGGTAACCTAGTAGTAGGAAAATAGCAAAGCCCCCTGTGTCTCTGCACGCACCTTGAACCTGACCCCCTGTTGTAGGTCCCTTCCAACTGGAACTGTTCCATTCTGTAGGTCTTGATTACTTTGGAATTAAATGCCTTCCTCAACTGATGATTTTTTTGTGCAAACTTCAAGCTGCGGATGGTAATTGAGGAGATGAGTCAAGAAGCAACAGTTCAGAGAAGTTTCCCCACCCCCATGTCCTACATCTGTGTCTTTTAAGTGTGAAATACGTTTCTTTGACTGCCTTCTGTTGAGGTGGTGGGTATTAAACTGTCTTTAAAAATATTGCTGTATTATCAGTTTTTAGGCTTTTAACACGAATCCAGAGCAGTGGCGGTTAACTCCCTTGCACGCGGCTTTTCTTTACGAGTCACAATTTCCTTGCAACGCGTCGCGTAGTTTGTAAGAGCAATCGCACCCTGGTCATGGTTGGCTGTAAAATCATTAATTTTAGTGCCGTGGTTTCACGTTAGTAGCATTTAATTATTTTTTAACGGAGTAATGTTTTAAGGGAAGTGGGTTTGTACTGGTTTCTTACAGCCCAGGTGGCAGTTAATCCACTAAAATGGTATTAATATTTGCTAATGACAAAATGAAGGAATTGCAATGTTGCACAGCAGCCTGGTTTCAGATAATTGCACATCCCTTAATCGTTTGTACCTAACAGGAGTGAAGAGATGGACGCATTAGAAGCGAAAAGGGTTTGGAGTGCAGGATGGAGTGATGGCAGAGATGGGTTTCTTTCAAAAAGGCAAATATTTGAAAGATGAAGCTTGTAGTGGACCATATTAAATATTATGAAAAATGATCAGGAAGCGAGAAATTACTAAGGGGATGCTCGTTAGGAAAAATCATAAGCATAAAGTGAACTAGCTTTGTGCAAAACTCTACCATAGGACCCTCACACCGTGCTCTAACCATTCAGAAGTTTTGGAGAGGGTTTGGTTGATGGCTTTTTCATTATTTTTTTAAAATTTTTCTCTTTTTTTTTCTCTTTTTTCATTTATTTTTTACAAAATTCTTTGCAGTCATTTGATCAGAATTGCATTCAAGATTGACCTCTAATAAGACAACGCGTAGCACTGGTTAAAAGGTTTAGACAGAGTTTCGTGCTCTGTGAATTGAAATAATAATAATGTGTAAGCAGTGGGTTGATTTAAATAACCTTTTTCCCCTTCTGTGGAGCTCTAAATTTGATCTAACCAAACTAATTTCCAGGCTCTGCAACTGTCATGCCGCAATTCTGGATCTTAAAGATCCGTCAGCCTGTAAAAGAGCTCTGGCTCGTGGAAATCATTAAAGTAAAACAAAACAACAACAACAAAAAAAACGCAAAACAAACAAACAAACAAAAAAAAAACCCACAAAACAACCCACAAACCTACCGTAAGGATCTTTTGCACCCCTGTAATCAAAGGTTTTGGTGGTCTCTTTTACAAATAGCTGACTCAGCAGATTTTGCCGTTGACCCTTGCTTTGTGCTACACCCAGAACCTCACCTTATGCCATGTTTCTTGCTCTCAGGGGTGGTGGTCGACTGGTTTTGCACCGCGTTTACGTGCTGTATGAAGGAATTATGACATCAAAGTCACCAGCTGTGATCTCTCGTGCGCTGCAGCTTGCGCGTGATGCGAAGCCACGTGTGCTTGCCTGCAGAAACACCACACCCCTTTAGTTAGGAGTAGGATTGGCCAGCTGAAGTTTGGAAATACCAGGACACTCACACGGAACACATAGTTTCCGTATGTTGTAGACTGGGAGATTTAGCTTTCCTGGTTGCTCAAGTCGCCACGCTTCA
Organism: Falco cherrug; assembly: GCF_023634085.1. NCBI lineage: Eukaryota > Metazoa > Chordata > Aves > Falconiformes > Falconidae > Falco > Falco cherrug. Next base: position 150,592 of record NW_026599285.1, read on the forward strand.
AGCTTAGCAATTTTCCAGCCAGCTGGAGGTAAAATAAGAATGAAAATCTACCCTTGGTATAGCAGGCAAGCATTTCCGAGACAACGGGAAAGAACTTGGCATAGGCAAGATTTCACAGAGGTAATTTCATTGACCAAAGCCATGTGCAATTATGAAATTTATTTTTCCGAAGCTGCTACCTGTGCCACACAGAAAAAAAAAAAAAAAAAAAAAGAAAAAAACAATATATACCTGCTTCTCTGAGCGTGGCTTTGCTTTTCAAAAATGCCTTTGAAGGTATTTCTCCTCCTTATTAGAAGTTTTAGATCTTTGCCACCTCCTGAGAAAAAAAACCCAAACCTTGTCCTTATTAACACCCATTTCTGCAAAGAGCTCAGTCCTCGGAGGGGCACAGTGAGCTGGAGGGGTACGCCAAGAAAGCTGTCGGACATCAGTAATGGCAAAAATAATAATGAGGGGAGCATAATCACGAAGTAATGGAGCGATGCGCTGGGTGAAATAAGGTTCTGGCCCCAGCAAACAGTAAGATCTGCATAGAGAAAGTGACGTAGACTGTGCTTTTAACCTAAAAAATCTTGTATATTTATTTGCTTTCCCCACCTCCGTCGCATTCCTCTCACTAAGTAGCGGCTTCACGTCTTGCTTCGTTCCACCCAGTCGGTTGTGAAGAGCCGCCAGGAGGTAGCGGTAACCCCGTCATCGCATCCCAGAGCAGCAGCAGTGATGGAGCCGTGCCTCACGGTCCGAAGGGATGCTGTGGGCGGGGGCGAGCAGAGCCAAACCAGCGCGGGACGCAAAGCTCTTAGCTCTAAACCCATCCAAATTAACTTCAGTCATTTCCTTGTGTTTCCACAGGTGGACTCATAATGAAAACTTCAATGTAAACCTATTTCTAACACCGAATCAAAATATATTTACATGGTTTTCTTCTTTTTTTTTTTTTTTTTTTCTTCCTCCCCCCCTCCTTTAGGTCTGTTATTTTTCTTACGATGGAAAGGCTGGTTGTCTATCTACTGGTAATTAGCACAGCTGTGAAGGCCATGATGTGTCCCAAAAGATGCATGTGTCAAAACCTGTCTCCATCCTTCACAATTCTCTGTACGAAGACGGGGCTCCTCTTTGTGCCCCCCAGTATCGACAGGAGAACGGCAGAGCTAAGGTTGATGGATAACTTTATCACGACGCTTAGAGGAAAGATTTTGCAAATATGACGAATCTAATTCATTTGACGCTGTCAAGGAATACAATAAGTCAAATCATGCCTTATGCATTTTTTGATCTTAAAGGTCTTCACGCCTTGCACTTGGATAGTAATAGGCTGACTTACATCAACGAAGACCATTTCAAAGGTTTAATTAACCTCCGGCATTTAATACTCAGTAACAATCAATTAAACTATATTTCTCCCGGGTCATTGGACGACTTCATTGAGACAATTGAAGATCTGGACCTGTCCTACAACAACCTCGTGAATGTTCCTTGGGAAACAATTGCCAAACTTTCTAACGTCAATACGGTCAGTTTGGATCATAATCTCATCGAGTTTGTGCCGGAGGGAATCTTCTCAAACCTTCACAAGCTTGCCCGTCTGGACATGACCTCCAACAAGCTGAAAAAGATCCCTCCCGATCCTTTGTTTTCCAGAATACCGGTGTACGCCAAGTCCAAAGGGTCACCGCTGTCGTCCCTGGTGCTGAGCTTCGGGGGGAACCCTTTGCACTGCAACTGCGAACTGGTGTGGCTGAGGCGTCTCACCAGAGAAGATGACCTAGAGACCTGCGCCTCCCCGCCAGAACTGATGGGCAAATACTTCTGGTCGATTAAAGAGGAGGAATTTGTCTGCGAACCCCCGATGATAACGCACCGAACCCCCAAACTCACGGCGACGGAAGGCCAAAGCATCTCGTTGAAGTGTAAAGCGGTTGGAGATCCGGATCCCTACGTCCGATGGATCTCACCCGATGGGAAGCTGGTCTCTAACACATCTAGGACGGTTTCTTATGAGAACGGTACTCTGGATATTTTGGTGACTTCTTTGACCGACAAGGGCACGTTTACCTGCATAGCATCGAACGCTGCGGGAGAGTCGACGGCGCCGGTCGAGCTCCTCGTTACCCCATACCCTAACCTCGCCAACAGCACCAACTGCGACAAAGACGCGGAGCCTGGCCCTTCAGATATCCTCATCTCTGCCAAGTCCAGCTTTCCAAACGAAACGAAGGCTCAGCAAGAGAAGGCGGTCGTGGTGGCTGAGCTGACGTCGTCCTCCGCCCTCATCCAGTGGCCTTCTCAGCATCACCTCCCTGGGATCCGAATGTACCAGATCCAGTATAACAGCTCTGCCGACGACATCCTAGTGTACAGGTAACGCTGCTCGTGTACCTGCGCTCGTGCCCCTCTGAAGTAGCTGGTGGAAGTAAAGGAGAAAGGGTAGCATCGCTTGATATCCTCCGCGTAACGGAGGGGATGAGGGAGCAGTCGTTGCCGGAGACTTTGCTTGTTCAACTCCCCTTGTTGAGGAGTTACGCCGTTAAAACTAATAACTGCGCTGCCTCTTGAGGGTCTCTAAACTCTTTACAGATGTAATTAAGTTTCATAGTCCGGTTTAATGGACCAAGTGAAGCTGATGAGCAATCTCTTAGTTGTTAACATGGAAGGAAATTGAGATGGAGATTTTAGTTACCTTTTATGCTGATTGAGAGTAATTATTTTGCTTTAAAAATATGGGGAAGAGAGAAAAAAAGTCAGGATGCCCAAAGTTACGAGGTGCCCAAAGCAACAGGGACACGGCCGTACGGCGTCCTACTGACCCTTTGCCCCCACATGCCTCCTTTTCCCCGTTTTTGTGGTGTCCTGAGGATAAAACTCACCGGTGTGAGCTGGACACCGCACAGAAAGCTTTAGGTTATGCAATTTGTGCGTGTTTCGCATTTAATTGGTAAAATTTACTTGGGGGATAACTCTTGGATAGCAAGTCTCAATGGACAGCATGCAGATTTATAGCCATTTATAGCCGTTTATAGTGATTTATAGCATTTTATAGCCGCTGCCCTGCGCAGGGGTGGCTGAGTTCTTGATTATCTGCCTTTCTGTTTCTAGGCTTTGATTAGTGATTAACAGGGGGGTAGAAGGGATAGGGATGGGCGGAATGACTTTAAAGCAGGAGCAAGCATTTGATTCAGATGAAATGTTTCGTGGTTGTGTGCTTCAGGAGGATGATAACCTCTCCAAGCTGAGTGATGATAATTTTTTTTTTTTTTTTTTTTTAACGTAATGCCATTGTTGGCACTGAAGCTTGGAGCAAGCGAAAGGAGAATGATACTTGATAACTAAAGAAATACACCTAAAAGCCAGGGTTGAAACATACCGCTTTAGTAAGCAGCCCCCTAAGGAAAGGGACGCAGGACAGTTGTTCTGCTGGGGTTCCTGTTTCAAATGCCCACCACTACGAGCAAATTCTTGTAAATAAATTTTTTTTAAAAAGTAAATAAATAAAAAAAAATGGAACCGGGTATGAAAATTGTGTGAAGTCCTGGAAATAGACATTTCGCTTCCCAGTCACTTGGGATTTTCGGGAGCCTTATGTTAAAACGCCCATCCCCAGAGTCTCTCTGAGGAAGGATGCCATCCATCCTCCCGTTGTCACGGCTACGAGCTAGCGAGGAAGCAGGAGGACCGGGCGAGGGTAAGCAAGGGTCTCTTAAGGAGGGGGTGGGAGGATGCCTTGTTGGTATCTGATGGGGCTGGTGAGGAGCTGGCTGGAAGATGAGGCCTCGTTTCGTTGTCAGCTGCGAGAACATTTGTGACATCGCTGTTTGGAAGGAGTGCAGAGTTGTGAAACGAAGGGAAACATGAAGCAGAGACGTCTCTGTCACTGTGGCTGGGGTTTCTAGAGGGATTTTATCCCATTTTCCCACTAGGAAGTAAAGCAAAGCAAGCCAGGAGAAGCAGCTAGAGCCAGTGGGTGCATTGCAGGCATGGCCAGTAGTGCAAGAGAGTTCTTTAATGGGATTTTTCACCCTCTGCCGTAACAGCTGGTCAGCCGACTTGGCAGCCTTCGTGCAATTGCAGCAATTCATTCTCCATGAGTTTTAAACTTTCCAGAGCCTCTAAAAATAAATGAGTGACTCATGTGGTGGCTGGTTAATAAATCTGTACAGAATTGAGTCAACTGCTGCTGCTTCTGCTGAATGGCCCTTGCTCCCGAAGAAGAGCTATGGGGAAAAAAATGGGGACAAATACTCCGTCTGCATGCCCCTTTCTTGGCTTAACCGAGAGGCTCAGGTTGGTAGCAAAACCCTAAAATACTTCATGTTTCAAATCACCGAGCAGCGATTTCAAATAATGCAGTGTAGTAGGATAACGAGCCTCTCAAAGATGAAAATTCATGGTTCTTGTTCAGTTCCCACCAGCAGGTAATCATCAAATACAGATCCTTAATGGAGGCTCTGCGCTATAGCGAGAGGAATGATAATTGGGCAGCAATTATGCGTTTGGGGTTATCTGAACGACTGCTACCGCTGTCAATGTTGGAGTGGCTGGAGCACTCCTGGTGAACCAGGAGCCCCCAGATGTGTTTGCCGACCCTTGGCATGGTCCAGAGCCCCCCTCGGCCCCCGTGGTTCTGGTTGTGGCCCATGAACATCTGTATCACGGAGTCAGCCTGTTGATACGTGCAGATGTAAATAGATGCGTCGCAGCATCCCCAGTGGTGGCAGCGCTTCGGTGCTGCCAAAGGAGTTTTACAGAAGGTGAAAAGCTTCCTGCTACCCGGAGCACGCTGCACAATTTATTTCTGGCAGATGATAGCTCGCTGCCTGGGAAAAGTACGAAGCGGTGCGGGATGCATCAGAAACCTGTCGCTTCTGTCAAGTTGAGTGGTACCATGGCAAGAGCAGTTGCTATGGCAACTCCGCTTTATCTTGAGGATTTAAGTTCCTCCTTTGACTCCTTTATTTTTCCTCACCTTTCCATTTCCCTCACCCCCTGGATAGGTTGTTGTAGGTAAGTGCACTGTAATCGAAGCCCTAAACAGGGGGGAGATAATCTTCCTCCTTGTTTTCCCTTTGGACTGTGATCAAATTATCCATCCGTGTACACGAGAGCAACGTATGCGCCCTGCACACGGCGGTGCCGTCGGCATACGCCGGCGCATAAGTGCACCAGCATCGCTCCTCGTGTTCCCACTTTGGGACAGCCACAACACGCAGCCACACGGCATTTTTTCCGGTGGTGAATATGGAAAAAGGAAAGCAGGAGCTGCGCTCCTGGCTCCGCCAGTTATTGCAGCCTCGGGGGGAGTCGCATCACTCCTCTCTTTCTGTGAAATGGAAACTATCGCACTGACCCATCTCCTGGGAGGGAGGTGAGCAAAACCAAAGGCAGACATTAGTTGTGGAGAAAACCAATTGCAGGAGAGCGAAGTGTCTGGCAAGACGAGTAGCAGCAAGCCAGGATCGGCGTGTTAAGGTGCAGGTAGCAATTTGCGGCGAGCATCAATATTGAAAGCAAGAGCCTTGTTTGTTTTCAGAAGCGAGGTCGGAAACCCTTCTTGTACAGCCACGTATAGAAGCGAGTCGAGAATCATAATAGCCACTCCGTGCCGCTTTTCGCTCTCTGAGATATAAATGGATCTGTATTCTTTAAACAGCTTACGGTCTCGACGCTGATTACGGTTCCTGTGCAATCTGGACTTTGCAATGCTGTAATTTTCATTTAACTCTTGTCGCTCAAGTGTCCTGCCCAGGTTTCTAGTGCTAGTCTCAGGGAAGAGAGATCAGCAGGACTGACCTTTTGGTACTAAAATCGCAGTGACAAAATATTATACGAGCTTCAAAAGCAATAATTAATCAGGGAGAGCAGCCACGTGATTTTATTGCTGCTTTGTCACAATGCCCGCGCACGTTTGCGTGCGTACGTAGGGATGAAAATGCAGCTCTTTTTGTATGCTGATGTAGTCCATATGTATATTTATGAAAAGGGCTCCTGGCTTTAGGTTACGCAGTAAAAGGTTCATCAAAGGACCCTGGGCCACCTTTCCCTTGTAGCCTCCCTCTGTGCAAGAGAGAAGTGGGGCAGCCACCGATGCTCAAAATCCCCGGGAGGGAAGTGCAGATGCTCCTGTTCTGTCCGCTGATGCTTCTTCAAATAGCCAACAAATCACAAAAAAAAAAAAAAAAAAAAAAAAAAAAGGGGGGGGTGGGGGTGGGGGATGGAGATTCTGTATGTCTGAGCTAGGCTGGATAAGCTTCAATTTTGTTTGTACCGCAGTTGATATAAGCAGCAGATTACTAATGCTTCATAACAACCCGCTTGATGCCCTCGTCAATTAGAAGCTGGATCCCATAACATCAAAGGCAACAGTCTCCTAAGCATCGAATTTAGTCTTTCATAGCTAGCGATCATCTAACTTTAATTAGCTGCAACTACACGCTATAAATTAGAAGATGAGTATTTAATAGTGATGCTTCTCTATAGATAATTGAGAGACTATATATCGCATAAAACTGCTGATAATACGTCCTTGTTTTTGCCATGTTGAGAAAAAAACTCCGCAATTGAGAGGCAGCCGGCTTTTGCGGCGGAGCACAAAGTACCGTTGTTTAAAGGCCAGAGCTGTCACTCTTGGGGAAAAGGTGATATATTTGCCAGATCAATATAGCAATGATTGCATCTGTTGCGTGAAAAAGCAGTTGGAATCAGCCACGCTACGTCTGCTCAAAAATTCTTAAATTAGCGCAGTGCAGCGCAACGGAAAGCCTCAGCACCGCGCTAGATTGCAAACGGTGAGGTTTGCATGAGGTTTTGTAGCTCCTCACCCGTCAGGCACGTGCCGTTAAGACTTTCTGGGTTCCCTTTCGGGGTGCCCTGGAGACACCGGACCCCCCCTCCCCACGTGCAGTCTGGGGTCCTGTGGGCGGTGCGACACGCCGCTCAACTGATGGAGGCGCCGCAGCAGCCGCGGTGGTTTGGGAGGACGTCGGGATTGCCACGGTTATCCAGGCGGTCTGGACAATGGCCATGTCGGCGTTTCCTAGCGTCCCCCCAAAAAGGAGGATATGCCGGTGGAAGTCCAATAACGCGGGAGCCATCCAACACCTGGAAATAGAAGGGAACAAGTGACTCGTCACTCTTTGGCTTGAATTTTGGTAGCTTTTTCCCTTTACCCGGCAGCGTCGCGGTTGTCACAGCAGTTTCCAGGCTCCTTCAGGGAGCTTCTCCTTGGAAACCTCTTCTTCAGGTTTCCCTTTATGGGGAAAAGCCTTATGTTCTTCTCATGGTTGGCTCCGTGCTGAGGTAATCGGGATTACCCTCACAAAGCCAGGCTCCTCCGCTATCGTTCCCCTCCTCCCTGTCATCTCCGCTAACGCTGCTGCCCACCTGACGGCTGCTGCAGCTGCGTCGCGGCTTGTAGAAATGAGACCTTGCAGCTGCAAACGATGGATGGGAGCAGTCGCATCATGGAGAGATCATTCAAACGTGAAGCATCTGTCTCTTGCTTCCCAAACGTTTCAAGATGCTGTGCTTTTTTTGGAGGAGGAAAGCATCCCCGCTTCCTTTTTTACTCTTGATGCAGAAGTATGATTTTTTTTTAATTTTTTTTTTTTTTTTTTTGTAGTATGAATGAGAATCAATAGCTGTCATTGCTCCCATCGAAAATTTTGGCAGGATTTGTCTGAAAGCTGTATAAATAAGCAACCTGCCATCAGTGCTTCATGACTGTCTGTATCTTCTGGTGCATGGTCATTTCATTTCCAGGCTGTAGCATCAACCATGTAAAAATAATTATTTGGAAAAACGCAGCCAGCAGCCTGAGCTCAGTAATGGCTTAGGATTTGATGCTTAGAATGGTCTTTGTTGTTGTTGTTGTTGTTGTTGTTGTTGATTTTACCTCCACAGATGCCACAGATCATCCTTGGGTCTCTCTCTGTGAAAAGAACAGACTCTACCGATGGCTTTTTAATCCCTTTAATCAGCACAGGGGTTTGTGGACAGGATCTGTGCCAAAAGACCTCCTGCCCCAGGGGTCCCCCCAACGCCTCGAACTCCCCATCCCTCCCTCTGCCCCCAACTCTTCGCCTCCCAGTTGAAATGGCAGAAAAGAAATTCTCTTTCTCAAACCGTCAGAATGGTGGCGTGGGATTGGGGGCAGAGGAGTTGGCCAAAGTAAAAGCCATTAATTTGAGCCCGTCTGGCCGCAGTATTACGTTGTCCTCTGGGCAGCATCATTATCAATTAGAGTCCAGACAAAAGACTCCGTCTCTGTTTTGAGCGGCTCGGTTTATTGTGTCGTCGTTGACAACGTTGCTAGGAAATATTTCCAATCTCACAAAAGGATGTTTTGTCAGAAGTTTTCGTGAGCAGATTTCACAGTTGGGTTTTCACCAAGGGGCTTTGCTTGGCGCTGGCTGCCTGCAGATGGCACGGGTTATGGTTGAGGGGTGTCTACTCCAAAACCAGTCACGTTAGCGCCGTTGGTTTAAATCTGACAGTTACCATTCTGGTATCGAGCCCTTTGAATGATGGTGGTCACGGGCCAACGCCAAGCACATGGAGACCCGGTGACTTTAGGGGTGTAAGGGAAGAGGCGGTGGGCTTTCAGCTACTAAAAGATTTGTTGGAATTGTGCCTAAAATCCACGCTTTCCGTAGCTTTTATAGGTAATAAGAAACCAGCTCCTGATGAAACTAATGTAAACTAAGAGGGCTTTTTCAGAAAAAAAAAACCAAAACAAAACCTGCTGGGCAGTTCTTGTGAAATTTTCAAGAAACAACATTTCTTGAAAAATTTTAAAAAGACCAAAAGCCCCCAAAAGAATAACAAAGAAAAAAGGTTTTTGCATCCCCGGAGATCTGGGAATCTCCTGGCAGACATGGTTTTATGGTCTCTGTACCGCTATTGTGAAATGTCTTCCATGCAAACTAATTATTTAAGTAAATGACTTTGATTGCTGCAAGCTCCGAGATGAAATAATCCCACTGAGGGGCTGATAAGCTTTACCCTGCTTAGGATCAGGGTGCCCCCGTATCCTGGCCACTTGGGGCTGTCGGGGATCATAAGGCATCCCGAAGGCATTCCGTAACAAACCTAGGATCTAGTAAATGGTGCTTAAACCATTCCTAGGTCACGCTGAGCACTGGTGGAGACGTTTGGTCTGAAGGTGCCGTTCTCTAAGCGTCGAGGTAAGGAAGCCCGTATATGCCGTTCTTGGGCTACGGGAGCCACCACTCAATGATTGCTCTTACTGGTCACCTCATTATGAGACACTGAGCATCACGGAGCTGTTAGCAGATGGAAATTAGGTTGATTTGTAGTTCCAAAAGGTCTGAATTTGCCTTTTTCCCCTTCATCTTCCAAATGCGCTTTCCGCGGGTGTAAAATTACTACAACGCATTTTTAAAGCATTTAGTTTTATCCTGTGGGTTCTGGCAGAACGATGGAGCTTTCCAATGATCCACTTGCACCCCACGTCTGTCTGCGTGCCTTCTGGCCTTCCCTACGCATCCTCCTCGCCGCTCACCCCTAAAGACCTGCCTTTCTTACAACTGCTGCAACTCCAGCTTGCGCTAATTGGTGGAGTTGATTGGATTTAACCGCTATTGGGTCATTCACGGCATCGCTGAAATAAAGTAAATAAGGGATAGGGAAGACTCCGCTGTAGAAGCAAATGTTCCGTAGGCACGAGAGAGAAGACACGCAGAGGTTAACTACTGCCACGGCTATAGGCAGATTGCCTACTCGGTGGTGAGCTGTCCCTACTCATCCGCAGAGGTTTCCTTGAAACTTCCTAAATATGCCACCACAGCTACCTTTTTCCCGGGAGACACGTCTGTGAGTAACTGCTTAGGCAGCGAGGAAACCTTATCTCCTGCCTTATCAAGCCTCGGCGCTTCTCCTTATTCACAGAGCTGAAAATAGCCGCCTATTACCAGAAGAGCTGATAGAAATCAAACATCTATTCGGTCTCCCTGAACACTTGCACAGAAGATTTGCACGGGGGATGGGAAAAGCCTTCGTTTAGAACCTCCTCTTCTGGATGACAGCTACTGTAAAAATATTTCAGCAATAGCTGGGAATACAGCATATGCCGTTCATGATAATTTAGTCAAATTTCAGGACCGAACTCTCCGTTGAATAATCCTGACAATCACGCGACGCGGAAAGCTGTTCGGAAGAAGAACGGTGAGCATCAAAGGCTGCTGAATAAGGCAAATAATACGGCCGTTCAGCTAGGCAAATGAATCTTTGTGTAGTTTCCTCTCCAAAGCCTGTTTTTCCTGCAGTAAAAATCACGTTAGCCTCCAAACCCAGCACGCAGCCACATTCCGGGGTGGGGGGTCATGATGCTGCTGTTATAAATTGAGGCTGGGGCAATGGTTTAGGAAATTCAGATGGGTCATCCGGGGACAAATATCTACTGGGAGGGTCATTTACTGCTGGGGGTCTCCTCCTTCAGTGGTTCTATGAACCTGTGATGATGCCGTACATCAGCAAGGGAGCGGTTTTGTTTTTTCACGGCCACAGACATTCAGTTGTTATAAATGAAGTGGTAGCAGCTGTGTGTTTGGAGGACTTTTGTTTGAAGGCGTAGCTCTTCTTTCCAGTCTGGGCATCGTATAGCCCTTAGTCCCATGGATGGCTGCTCCAAAAAGTGGTACGACAAGGGGTTGGCCTTCACCACCACCCCACCATCACCTTTGTGGCCAGGAGAAGGCCACATGCCCACCACTATAAATAGATGCAGTTGCACTAACTCCTCTGCGATGGTGCTACTTTACTCCAGTGAGGAATCCGAGCCCAACGTACGGAGAGCAGGTCTGCAAGGAGGCGGGGTGATCGGTACGGTCCTGTCTGTGGGAATCTGTAACACAGCCCATAGCTCTCCTTTTGGGATCCTTCTCATCTGTTGGTGTAGTACCGGTGCTACTTTGTGATACAGGAATATTTGGCATTGACAGGGAGCAATCGCAGCGTTAGGGTCACATCGAGGTAAGGAAGCCCGTATACGCCGTTATTGGGCTACGGAAGGGACCACTCGGTGATTGCTCTTACTGGTCACCTCATTATGAGACACTGAGCATCACGGAGCTGTTAGAAGATGGAAATCAGGTTAATCTGTAGATCAAAAGGTCTGAATTTGCCTTTTTCCCCTTTGTCTTCTAAATGCGCTTCCCGTGGGTGTAAAATTACTAAAATGCCTTTTTAAAGTGTTTAGTTTTATCCTGTTCTGCCATTTAAGTTCTTAAGCATGTTGCTTCGGTTCCTTGATGGAAAGGCTGACCGTATTCCATTCTGCACGGGGCATGCGATGCCCTTTTATGCTGGAACTTACACGGAGGTTTAAGGCAACGCAGATAAAAACAGTAGATGAGGTGCAATCGTCCCCACGCTGGCCATCGGTGAGCGTGCGCGCTCTAGTCCGCGTTTGTCAGTAATGGCCAGAGGTACTGCCGTGGGTAAAATACTTCCAGCCCTCCCAAGGAACCGAGGGAACGCTAGCGTTTCTCCGCTTGTTCTGGTTGCCGCGTTCACCACCTGCTCCGTTATGTTTCCTTACGGTGGCGGCGCTAGTCAAGAGCTCTCCTTAGGCTCGGTCAACTCGGATGCTCACTGTGCTCATTTTCTCTTCCAGGATGATTCCAGCTGCTAGTAAATCCTTCTTCTTGACTGATCTGGTTGCAGGACGTGAGTACGACCTCTGTGTCCTTGCTGTTTATGACGATGGATTGACGTCTCTGACGGCAACCAGAGTGATCGGGTGCGTGCAGTTCACAACGCAGGAGGAATACAAACAGTGCCGATCCCTTCACGCGCAGTTCCTGGGAGGAACCATGATCATCATTATCGGGGGAATCATTGTGGCCTCAGTTCTTGTTTTCATCTTCATCCTCCTCATGAAATACAAAGTCTACAACAACCACCACAAAAACAAAACGACAAAAGTGAACAATGTCTGCTCTCAAACCAACGGGAGCCAGAGTGGCTCGATGGCTCGATCCACTTCGAAACTTGCAGAGAGACGGGAAAGTTTGCACCAGGAATGCTCGGGCTCTTCCGTCAAAGGCAAAACTGTTGTAGATTTGGATTGTGAAAAAGTGACTCCAACCAACACAACCTTTTTAACAACTGATGCGTTATCTTAATGGCCATTTGATGGAACAGGACACACCAAGGTGGTATTGCTTGAAACATTTTAATGCGAGTGGTTGTATTTTAAGCTTCACTACTATTGTCTATTTTTAAGATCAGATGGTTTAAAAAATATTTTTTTAATCTGTATACAGTTCTTGCATTCTTAACTATTTTGTTTCAATATATTAAATATGAGTGTGTGATTTACAAGATTTTTTTACTGGTTCTTTTATAGCATACACCTCTGGTATCAAGGCAGCAGCATAGCTAAATTCTACTGGGTTTGTCTTTGGTGAAATGCACTATTTTTTTCCTTTGGTTTCCAACCAGCAGCAAAATTGTACTCTCAGGATCCTCAGACTTCCTTTCTCACGGCAGAGTCACTCAGCGGCTTAAACCACTCACCTCTCCAAGGAATGATTTGTCGTCAGAAGTTACTAGTTTCTCACTAACTGAGTTTGGGGGTTTTCTTGCCATAGGTATGTCGTGTACACGCTTCTCAAAAAAGAAGTAAAATTAGCAGAGGTTCCCCATAGAGAAAGAAAAAACAAAGATACTCTTCAAAAAAAAAAAAAAAAAAAAAAAGGGGGAGAGAAAATGGAAATAGTTTAGCGTATTCTCTCGGTTATTCAGCAGCACAGAAATATGAACTGGCGGCGTTTGCTTTGCAACGGCTGTTGTAAGTTGAGCCTGTGCCTTTGAGAAACCTCCTCTCGTTCTCGGCGGTCGGATTTTGGCTGGGGAGGAAGAATGCCGGGGTTTGTTCTTTCGAAATTGTAAAACTTCACAAACAGAATGTGTTTCACCACGCGCGTTTCTGCTGTGCCGAAAACCATTGCCTCCCCTCCGCCAGCGTACCGCTGAAGGGTTGGTTTTGTTGGTTGGTTTTGGGTTTTGGGTTGGTTTTTTTTGTTGTTGTTGTTGTTAAATTTGTCGATGGAGGACCCACAGATTAAAGCTTCCGTGTCCTGGAGCACATTGCACTATCTCACTGTGACCCTGCATCTTCAGATGGCTTTTATATCCTGGTCTCTTAATTCCTGTAATAATGCATGAAGTGTAATGTAAGTGGCTGACCGATGAAATGATGTGAATGTGTCTGGTCGAGTAATTTTAACGCATCATATCACATTAACGAAATGTTCCTTTCGTTCCAAGGGATACTGCCAGATCAAGATGGGCTCAAAGTTTAGCTTTTGAAATAATGTTTTTACCTACGAGGAGCTAGTGGCCTCGACTAAACAAAATGTCCCCTTTGCTATCCTCCTTGCCTGGTGATGATTTTTTTTTTTTTTTTTTTTTTTTTTTTGCGTTGCTACTTGGCTTCGAAATTTAAACGAGAGAAAACAGGAATACCTTTTCTTAAACCTCAAGCAATGGAACGTGAAAGCGGTTGACCCTGCAAGCCAAGCAACCAGCTTGTGCCTTTTTAAAAGGTGACCGCGTCACGACTTAGCAATTAACAGAAGGAAAAAAAAATTTTCCTAAGCTTGTCCCTCTGACGGAGTCAAAATGTTTCTCTTCCTGTTTGGATATGGATGGACGGACCAAGTTGCCTGGCGGTGAGCCAAAAGCTGTTGGAACGACACAGCAGTTGAGCGCTGTCTTTTAATAGAGTGGCTTTTACTAATTGCTGAGGTACGAGGCGGGTTTTTTTGGATGTTTCTGAAATGCGCAGATTGGCCGAGTCCTCTGTTCTGTCATGGTTTTCCAACATAAACGGAGGAAAAAGTAAATTGAGGGATTTCATTCCCAAGTATATTGGTGGCGGTGAGGTAAGACTATGCAACTATGCTCGTGTTTGCTTAAAAAAAAAAAAAAAAAAAATCTGCGCGTGCCGCTGTGCAAATGGATGCTCGGTGTTCCATAGGTGATGGTGACGGGGGTCTGCGCTTCCCGAGATTTTCCTCTGGCTTCTGTCTGCCTTCCAGGGATGCAGATAGCGCTGCCATTCCTCAGGTACAACCGCCCGCGGTCACAGATTCAGGATCCTCTTGTCACCGCCGCTTCTTCCAGAAAAGCCAATTAATCCATTTTTCAGCCTGCCACAAAATCCAAGGCTGGAATTTGAAGGTGGTTTTCCTAACGAGCGCAGCCCGATTGCTACAAGCGGCTCGACCCACCTGTAAAATGTTGTAAAAATCCGTTGATTAGTAATAAACCCAAACTGGTCGGTTTGCTGCTTCATGGCAGTCACGTGCCCAAGGCGGGTATGGCCACCTCCGCTGGGGGCCCTGGGCCTACAGGCCGCAGCGGTGCCTTGGTCCGCTCTGCAGCTGCCGTCCTGTCGCCTTCTGGGCTTCTCCATCTTTCCGTGAGGGGAAAAGCGTTGAACCGGCATGAGCAGCACCGGTGGCATCCCTGCCTGCGCGTCAGGGCGGCGGATCGAAGTGTTTCACCCTTGGAAATGGAACGGGGGCCTAGCACGGCCCTCCATGTTGCTTCAGGAGGTTGAACGTGGCGGAGAACGAGGGTTAAATCCCGATGTCGCCGTTCCGAGTTCCTAGAAGCATAAAATGGTGGAAAGCAGCCGGCCGATGCTTCTGAGGTGTTTATTCCTTCAGGAAGATGATGGAGGGGGGGAAATGAGGGAGCAGCAGCCGGGCAGGGGGGCGAGGGCTGCGCTCGGCCTCTGTGAGGTGAAGATGGCGCCCAGCGGGGCCCAGCACGGCGCTGGGGGCACTGGGGACGTGCCAGCAGCCGTGGTGCCATGTCGACCCGTCGGAGCTAGTGCTGCTGGCTCAGCGTGGCCCCTCCGTGGAGGCAGCCCCCCCAAAGCCTGAGGGATGCTGGAGGAGCCCCCCACCCCACCCCGAGGGGCGCCATGGTGGCGTGGTCACCCTGGGGCACCTTCAGAGCTCTGGCTGGGGGGAACTGGGGGCAGGACGGGGAGGAGGCGGGTAAGGACTAGCTGTCCTGGAAATTCGGGGTGGGGGTGACTCTCTTTTTGCCATGGGATCCCCTCAAGACTCACGTTGTCCCCCCCAGTCCCCTCAAGCCTGGAGCTCCCCGTGTGCCCACCACCCCTCTGCTGTCCTGGGGCTGCCTCAGCTTGCGCTGGTTGCGCCCCCAAGACCCCACAGATGTGCTCTAGGTGCCTCAGTTTACCTCCTGGTCCCCGCAGCGCACCTCCACCGGGCTCCTTTCACCCTCAGGGACCATTGTGCACGCAAGCCCAGTTGGCCACCAGCCCAGTTGGCCACTGCTCTGGCCAGGGGAGGGTTCCAGGGCATGATCCGACTCCGAGATCCATCCATTTGTCCTGGAGCTGCCTTAGGCTCTCTCTGGTCCACTCGGGACCCCCCGCCACGAGGCTGTCATTGCACCCCAGACCCCTCTGCAGGGTTCTAGCACCCCAAGGCAACGTGACCCTGGAGCTGCATCCTTGCTCCCCGTCCTCAAGGAGCCCCCAAGGGCTCTGAGCCCCACATCCAGTGGGATGGAGGGTTCTCAGCAACATCAACCTGGAGCTGCATCCTTGCTCCCCATCCTCAAGGAACCCCCAAGGGCTCTCCTCACCCTCAAGGAGCCCCCCAAGGGCTCTCCCCACCCTCAAGGAGCCCCCCAAGGGCTCTCCCCACATCCAGGGGGTTCAGGGCTCTCGGCAACATGACCCTGGAGCTGCGCCCTTGCTCCGCATCCTCAAGGAACCCCCAAGGGCTCTCCTCACCCTCAAGGAGCCCCCCAAGGGCTCTCCCCACATCCAGGGGGTTCAGGGCTCTCGGCAACATGACCCTGGAGCTGCATCCTTGCTCCCCATCCTCAAGGAACCCCCAAGGGCTCTCCCCACCCTCAAGGAGCCCGCAAGGGCTCTCCCCACATCCAGGGTGATGGAGGGCTCTCAGCAACATCAACCTGGAGCTGCGTCCTTGCTCCCCATCCTCAAGGAGCCCCCAAGGGCTCTCCTCACCCTCAAGGAGCCCCCCAAGGACTCTCCCCACATCCAGGGGGATGGAGGGCTCTCGGCAACGTGACCCTGGAGCTGCATCCTTGCTCCGCATCCTCAAGGAACCCCCAAGGGCTCTCCTCACCCTCAAGGAGCCCCCCCAAGGGCTCTCCCCACATCCAGGGTGATGGAGGGCTCTCAGCAACATCAACCTGGAGCTGCGTCCTTGCTCCCCATCCTCAAGGAACCCCCAAGGGCTCTCCTCACCCTCAAGGAGCCCCCCAAGGGCTCTCCCCACATCCAGGGGGATGGAGGGCTCTCAGCAACATCAACCTGGAGCTGCGTCCTTGCTCCCCATCCTCAAGGAACCCCCAAGGGCTCTCCTCACCCTCAAGGAGCCCCCCAAGGGCTCTCCCCACATCCAGGGGGATGGAGGGCTCTCAGCAACATCAACCTGGAGCTGCGTCCTTGCTCCCCATCCTCAAGGAACCCCCAAGGGCTCTCCTCACCCTCAAGGAGCCCCCCAAGGGCTCTCCCCACATCCAGGGGGTTCAGGGCTCTCGGCAACGTGACCCTGGAGCTGCGCCCTTGCTCCCCATCCTCAAGGAGCCCCCAAGGGCTCTCCATACCCTGCTCCCCACATCCAGTGGGATGGAGGGTTCTCAGCAACGTCAGCCTGGAGGGGGGCGTGCAGCCCAGCCGGCAGGGTAGGGGGCTGCGCCGCCAGCATGCTGGGGGGCAGGGGGTCCAACCAGGCTCTGTGCTGCTTGCTGGGCAGCTCCTGATGGACCGCAGCGAGGAGAAGCCGGCTGAGATCCGCAGCGGTGAGTGGGGAGCACGGACTGAAGGGGGTGCCTGGGGGGGGGGGGGGGGGTCTCCGCAGGTGCGGGGGTTCATCCCGGCTCCGTTTCTTTCCTTCAGACCCCGGAGGACGCCAGCGGTGGCTCCATCCTGCTCAGCCCACCTCCATCCTGAGCACCCCCCAAGGATGCGGTGAGCGTGGCGACGCACCCCGCCATCACCCGGCAGAGGTGCAGCTCTCCTCCGGGAAAAGTCTGGAATTCCAGAAAGCTGGAAAAAGGAGCCTGAACCCAGGGGGTCCTTCGTGAGCCGCGAGGAGAGGGGATGGGATGGGTGGTCCCAGCTCCAGCCTTCCCGCGGGTCCCCCATGATCCCGGTGGATGCACAAGCGCCAAGCGGAGCACAGAAGAGTTAAGGGGGCCAGAGGGACCCTGATCAGGGGGTCCCCATCCATGTCACCCCCCGAGCCTGATCAGGGTGACCCCACCTGTGTCACACACAGCCCCCTCCCCCCCACCCGTGCCACAGAGGATGGAGACCACCAGGCGTAGCCAAAGGCTCTTTACTCCCCAAAAAAGCCAACACCGTGGGGTGACACCCACCGTCACCAGGCGGGGGGAGGGGGGGGGACAAGGGGACACGACACCGTGGGGTGGGGGGCACCCCAGTGCCTTGCTCGGACAAAGCGGGGGCGGACGGGTGGGCAGCCGAGGAGGTGGCTTGCCAGCAAGGGGGACCCACACGTCCAAGCGGCTGGGGAGGGGGGAGGGGCAGTGCCAGCTCAGGGCCCCCCACATCTTCAGGGCCCCCCCCCAGCCTCAGACCTTCTTCCGCTGTGGCCGCACCCTGGGGAAGAGCTGGGGGAGGGGAAGAGTGTTAGAGGGAGGGGGTGGGGTGGCCGTGGGTGCTGTGGGACCCCTCTGGGGCCCCGGATCCCCTGCCACGGCCATGGGTTCTGTGGGTGCTCCCCTAGGTGGCTGCGGGACCCCCAGAGGGATGTGGGTGCTGGGGGGGGGGGGGGGGGCTGTGAGACCCCCTTGGGCTGTGGGGTGGCTGTGGGACCCCCTGAGGGATGGGGGTGCTGGGGGGGGGCTGTGGGAGCTCTGGGACCCCCTTGGGCTGGGGGGGGGCTGTGGGACCCCCTGAGGGATGGGTGTGCTGGGAGTGCCCCCCTGGGGCTGTGGGGGGGCTGTGGGACCCCCTGAGGGATGGGGGTGCTGGGGGGGGGGGGCTGTGGGAGCTCTGGGACCCCCTTGGGCTGGGGGGGGGCTGTGGGACCCCCTGAGGGATGGGTGTGCTGGGAGTGCCCCCCTGGGGCTGTGGGGGGGCTGTGGGACCCCCTGAGGGATGGGGGTGCTAGGGGGGGCTGTGGGAGCTGTGGGACCCCCTTTAACTGGGGGGGGGCTGTGGGATCTCCTGAGGGATGGGGGTGCTGGGGGTGCCCCCTGGGGCTGGGGGGGGGCTGTGGGACCCCCTGAGGGATGGGGGTGCTGGGGGTGCCCCCCGGGAGCTGTAGGGGGGCTGTGGGACCCCCTGAGGGATGGGGTTGCTTGGGGGGGGGAGCTGTGGGTGCTGTGGGACCCCCCTGGGGCTGTTGGGGGGCTGTGGGACCCCCTGAGGGATGGGGGGCCTGGGGGTTCCGCCCTGGGGCTGTGGGACCCCCCCGGAGGGATGGGGGTGCTGGGGGCACCATGGGGTGGCTGTGGGACCCCCAGGGGGATGTGGGTGCTGGGGGTGCCCCCCTTGGGCTGTGGGGGGGGCTGTGGGGGCTGTGGGACCCCCAGAGGGATGTGGGTGCTGGGGGTGCCCCCCTGGGGCTGGGGAGGGGGGCTCTGGGTGCTGTGGGACCCCCCTGGGGCTGTGGGGGGGCTGTGGGACCCCCTGAGGGATGGGGGTGCTGGGGGGGGGGAGCTGTGGATGATGTGGGACCCCCCTGGGGCTGTTGGGGGCTGTGGGACCCCCTGAGGGATGGGGGGGCTGGGGGTTCCACCCTGAGGGCTGTGGGACCCCCCCTGAGGGATGGGGGGGCTGGGGGTGCCCCCCTGGGGCTGTGGGGGGGCTGTGGAGGCTGTGGGACCCCCAGGGGGATGTGGGTGCTGGGGGTTCCCCCCTGGGGCTGGGGAGGGGGGCTCTGGGTGCTGTGGGACCCCCCTGGGGCTGTGGGGGGGCTGTGGGACCCCCTGAGGGATGGGGGTGCTGGGGGGGGGGGAGCTGTGGGTGCTGTGGGACCCCCCTGGGGCTGTTGGGGGGCTGTGGGACCCCCTGAGGGATGGGGGGCCTGGGGGTTCCGCCCTGGGGCTGTGGGACCCCCCCCGGAGGGATGGGGGTGCTGTGGGCACCATGGGGTGGCTGAGGGACCCCCAGGGGGATGTGGGTGCGGGGGGTGCCCCCCTTGGGCTGTGGGGGGGCTGTGGGGGCTGTGGGACCCCAGAGGGATGTGGGTGCTGGGGGTGCCCCCCTGGGGCTGGGGAGGGGGGCTCTGGGTGCTGTGGGACCCCCCTGGGGCTGTGGGGGGGCTGTGGGACCCCCTGAGGGACGGGGGTGCTGGGGGGGGGGAGCTGTGGGTGCTGTGGGACCCCCCTGGGGCTGTTGGGGGGCTGTGGGACCCCCTGAGGGATGGGGGGCCTGGGGGTTCCACCCTGAGGGCTGTGGGACCCCCCCTGAGGGATGGGGGTGCTGGGGGTGCCCCCCTTGGGCTGTGGGGGGGCTGTTGAGGCTGTGGGACCCCCAGGGGGATGTGGGTGCTGGGGGTGCCCCCTGGGGCTGGGGAGGGGGGCTCTGGGTGCTGTGGGACCCCCCTGGGGCTGTGGGGGGGCTGTGGGACCCCCTGAGGGATGGGGGTGCTGGGGGGGGGGAGCTGTGGGTGCTGTGGGACCCCCCTGGGGCTGTTGGGGGGCTGTGGGACCCCCTGAGGGATGGGGGGCCTGGGTGTTCCGCCCTGGGGCTGTGGGACCCCCCCCGGAGGGATGGGGGTGCTGTGGGCACCATGGGGTGGCTGTGGGACCCCCAGGGGGATGTGGGTGCTGGGGGTGCCCCCCTTGGGCTGTGGGGGGGCTGTGGGTGCTGTGGGACCCCCCTGGGACCATGGGCACTGTGGGACCCCCAGAGGGATGGGGGTGCTGGGGGTGCCCCCCTGGGGCTGGGGAGGGGGGCTCTGGGTGCTGTGGGACCCCCCTGGGGCTGTGGGGGGGCTGTGGGACCCCCTGAGGGATGGGGGTGCTGGGGGTGCCCTCCTGGGGCTGGGGGGGGGGGGCTGTGGGTGCTGTGGGACCCCCCTGGGGCTGTGGGGTGGCTGTGGGACCCCCAGGGGGATGTGGGTGCTGGGGGTGCCCCCCTTGGGCTGTGGGGGGGGTTGTGGGACCCCCTAAGTGATGGGGGTGCTGGGGAGGGGGGGGGCGCTGTGGGCACTGTGGGACCCCCCTGGGGCTGTTGGGGGGCTGTGGGGGCTGTGGAACCCCCTGAGGGATGTGGGTGCTGGAGGTGCCCCCCTGGGGATGGCAGGGGGGGCTGTGGGTGCTGTGGGACCCCCCTGGGGCTGGGGGGGGGCTGTGGGACCCCCAGAGGGATGTGGGTGCTGGGGGTGCCCCCCTTGGGCTGTGGGGGGGTTGTGGGACCCCCTAAGTGATGGGGGTGCTGGGGAGGGGGGGGCGCTGTGGGCACTGTGGGACCCCCCTGGGGCTGTTGGGGGGCTGTGGAACCCCCTGAGGGATGTGGGTGCTGTGGGTGCCCCCCTGGGGATGGCAGGGGGGGCTGTGGGTGCTGTGGGACCCCCCTGGGGCTGTGGGGTGGCTGTGGGACCCCCTGGAGGGATGTGGGTGCTGGGGGTGCCCCCCTTGGGCTGTGGGGGGGTTGTGGGACCCCCTAAGTGATGGGGGTGCTGGGGAGGGGGGGGGCGCTGTGGGCACTGTGGGACCCCCCTGGGGCTGTTGGGGGGCTGTGGGGGCTGTGGAACCCCCTGAGGGATGTGGGTGCTGTGGGTGCCCCCCTGGGGATGGCAGGGGGGGCTGTGGGTGCTGTGGGACCCCCCTGGGGCTGGGGGGGGGGGCTGTGGGACCCCCAGAGGGATGTGGGTGCTGGGGGTGCCCCCCTCGGGCTGTGGGGGGGCTGTGGAACCCCCTGAGGGATGTGGGTGCTGTGGGTGCCCCCCTGGGGATGGCAGGGGGGGCTGTGGGTGCTGTGGGACCCCCCTGGGGCTGTGGGACCCCCTGGAGGGATGTGGGTGCTGGGAGTGTCCCCTTGGGGCTGAGGGGGACTGTGGGGGCTGTGGGACCCCCCCTGAGGGATGTGGGTGCTGGGGGTGCCCCCCTTGGGCTGGGGGGGGGGGGCTGTGGGACCCCCAGAGGGATGTGGGTGCCGGGGGTGCCCCCCCGGGGCCGTTGGGTGGCTGTGGGGGCTGTGGAACCCCCCTGGGCCCGCGGGCGCTGCGAGACCCCTCGACTCACCCCAAAATAGTTGCGGGGGACGTAGCCCTCGTGGCCGTAGAGGGACCCCCACCACCAGTCGAGCTCCTCCTGGGGCTGGCGGCGCAGCACGGTGACGGGCTCGCCCTCGCGGAAGGACAGCTCGTCCCCGAACTCGGCGCTGTAGTCCCACAGCGCGTAGACCACCCCGCTGTTCAGCACCCCCATGCTCTGCTCCACCTCTGGGGGACGCGGGGGTCAGCACCCCGACCCCCCCGGCACCCCCCGGCCGGCCGCACCCCAAAACCTGAAACCCCCCCCAGCACCCAGTACACATAACCTGCCCGGTAACCCCTCCCAGTACACGTAGCTCCTCTCCCAGTACCCCTAACCTGCCCGGTAACCCCTCCCAGTACACGTATCTCCTCTCCCAGTACCCATAACCTGCGCAGTAACCCCTCCCAGTACCCATAACCCGCCCAGTAACCCCTCCCAGTACACATATCTCCTCTCCCAGTACCCCTAACCTGCCCGGTAACCCCTCCCAGTACACATATCTCCTCTCCCAGTACCCCTAACCTGCGCAGTAACCCCTCCCAGTACCCATAACCCGCCCAGTAACCACTCCCAGTACACGTATCTCCTCTCCCAGTACCCCTAACCTGCGCAGTAACCCCTCCCAGTACACATAGCTCCTCTCCCAGTTCCTGTAACCTGCCCGGTAACCCCTCCCAGTACACATATCTCCTCTCCCAGTACACATAACCCGCCCAGTAACCCCTCCCAGTACACATAACCCGCGCAGTAACCCCTCCCAGTACCCCTAACCTGTGCAGTAACCCCTCCCAGTACACATATCTCCTCTCCCAGTACCCCTAACCTGCGCAGTAACCCCTCCCAGTACACATAGCTCCTCTCCCAGTTCCTGTAACCTGCCCGGTAACCCCTCCCAGTACACGTATCTCCCCTCCCAGTACCCATAACCTGCCCGGTAACCCCTCCCAGTACACGTAGCTCCTCTCCCAGTACCCGTAACCTGCCCGGTAACCCCTCCCAGTACACGTATCTCCTCTCCCAGTACACATAACCCGCCCAGTAACCCCTCCCAGTACACATAACCCGCCCAGTAACCCCTCCCAGTACACATATCTCCTCTCCCAGTACCCCTAACCTGCCCGGTAACCCCTCCCAGTACACATATCTCCTCTCCCAGTACCCCTAACCTGCGCAGTAACCCCTCCCAGTACCCATAACCCGCCCAGTAACCACTCCAGTACACGTATCTCCTCTCCCAGTACCCCTAACCTGCGCAGTAACCCCTCCCAGTACACATAGCTCCTCTCCCAGTTCCTGTAACCTGCCCGGTAACCCCTCCCAGTACACATATCTCCTCTCCCAGTACACATAACCCGCCCAGTAACCCCTCCCAGTACACATAACCCGCGCAGTAACCCCTCCCAGTACCCCTAACCTGTGCAGTAACCCCTCCCAGTACACATATCTCCTCTCCCAGTACACATAACCTGCGCAGTAACCCCCTCCCAGTACACGTATCTCCTCTCCCAGTTCCTGTAACCTGCCCGGTAACCCCTCCCAGTACACGTATCTCCTCTCCCAGTACCCGTAACCTGCCCGGTAACCCCTCCCAGTACACATATCTCCTCTCCCAGTACCCGTAACCTGCCCGGTAACCCCTCCCAGTACACGTATCTCCTCTCCCCAGTACACATAACCCGCCCAGTAACCCCTCCCAGTACCCCTAACCTGCGCAGTAACCCCTCCCAGTACCCGTAACCTGCCCGGTAACCCCTCCCAGTACACGTATCTCCTCTCCCAGTACCCATAACCTGCGCAGTAACCCCTCCCAGTACCCATAACCCACCCAGTAACCCCTCCCAGTACACGTATCTCCTCTCCCAGTACCCGTAACCTGCCCGGTAACCCCTCCCAGTACACGTATCTCCTCTCCCAGTACCCCTAACCTGTGCAGTAACCCCTCCCAGTACACATAGCTCCTCTCCAAGTACCCGTAACCTGCCCGGTAACCCCTCCCAGTACACGTATCTCCTCTCCCAGTACACATAACCCGCCCAGTAACCCCTCCCAGTACCCCTAACCCGCCCAGTAACCCCCTCCCAGTACCCGTAACCTGCCCGGTAACCCCTCCCAGTACACGTATCTCCTCTCCAGTACCCCTAACCTGCCCGGTAACCCCTCCCAGTACACGTATCTCCTCTCCCAGTACCCGTAACCTGCCCGGTAACCCCTCCCAGTACACGTATCTCCTCTCCCAGTACCCGTAACCTGCCCGGTAACCCCTCCCAGTACACGTATCTCCTCTCCCAGTACCCGTAACCTGCCCGGTAACCCCTCCCAGTACACGTATCTCCTCTCCCAGTACCCGTAACCTGCCCGGTAACCCCCTCCCAGTACACGTATCTCCTCTCCCAGTACACATAACCCGCCCAGTAACCCCTCCCAGTACACATAACCTGCCCAGTAACCCCTCCCAGTACACCTAACCCGCCCAGTAACCCCTCCCAGTACCCCTAACCTGCGCAGTAACCCCTCCCAGTACACGTATCTCCTCTCCCAGTACCCATAACCCGCCCAGTAACCCCTCCCAGTACACATAACCCGCCCAGTAACCCCTCGCAGTACACATAACCCCCCGCCCAGTAACCCCTCCCAGTACACATAACCTGCCCAGTAACCCCTCCCAGTACCCATAACCTGCCCAGTAACCCCTCCCAGTACCCATAACCTGTGCAAAAACCCCTCCCAGTACCCCTAACCTGTGCAGTAACCCCTCCCAGTACACATAGCTCCTCTCCCAGTACACATAACCCGCCCAGTAACCCCTCCCAGTACACGTATCTCCTCTCCCAGTACCCATAACCTGCGCAGTAACCCCTCCCAGTACACATATCTCCTCTCCCAGTACCCATAACCTGCGCAGTAACCCCTCCCAGTACACATAGCTCCTCTCCCAGTACACATAACCCGCCCAGTAACCCCTCCCAGTACACATAACCCGCCCAGTAACCCCTCCCAGTACACATAACCCACCCAGTAACCCCTCCCAGCACCAACCCCTCTATTCCCAGCCCGCCCCCTCCATTGCCCCCATTGCTCCCAGTGCTCCCAGTGCCCCCATTGCCCCCAGTGCTCCCAGTGCCCCCATTGTCCCCAGTGCCCCCAATGCCCCCATTGTTCCCAGTGCCCCCAGTGCCCCCATTGTCCCCAGTGCCCCCAGTACCCCCATTGTTCCCATTGCCCCCAATGCCCCCCATTGTCCCCAGTGCCCCCATTGCTCCCATTACCCCCATTGCCCCCAGTGCTCCCAGTGCCCCCAGTGCTCCCAATGCCCCCATTGCTCCCAGTGCTCCCATTGCCCCCAGTGCTCCCATTGCCCCCAGTGCTCCCAGTGCCCCCAGTGCTCCCAGTGCCCCCAGTGCTCCCATTGTTCCCAGTGCCCCCAATGCCCCCATTGTCCCCATTGTCCCCAGTGCCCCCAGTGCCCCCAGTGCCCCCATTGTCCCCAGTGCCCCAGTGCTCCCCATTGCCCCAGTGCTCCCAGTGCCCCCATTGTCCCCATTACCCCCAGTGCCCCAGTGCTCCCATTGCCCCCAGTGCTCCCAGTGCCCCCCATTGTCCCCAGTGCCCCAGTGCTCCCAGTGCCCCCAGTGCCCCCAGTGCCCCCCGTACCGGTGAGGTAGTTGTAGCAGTCCGCGTAGCCCTGCCGGTAGGGGTCGCACTTCTCCACGGCCAGGCTGCCGTCGCTGCTGGTGGTGGCGAAGATGGCGGCACCGTGGCGCACGAGGGCCACGCACACCCCCGTGTCGTTGCACGAGGCCGCGCAGTGCAGCGGGGTCCTGGGGGGGGGGGGGGGGGGGAGGGGGGCTCCGCTGAGACACACACCCCCCTCCCCCACCCCAGTGATCGCTCCATGACAAGGGGGTGGGGGTCCCCTGTGTCCCCCCATCCCCCATCGCTCAGGGCACTGGGGGGGGTTACCGGGGTCCCCAGCCCCCCAGGGTGGGTGGGGGGGGTCCCTGTCCCCATCCCACAGCTCTGGGGTCCCCCACCCCCTCTCATGGGGGTCCCCATCCCCGTCCCACCAGCCGTGGCCGTGGGGTCCCCGCCACCCCCCACCCCCATGGGGGTCCCCGTCCCACCAGCTGTGGCTGTGGGGTCCCCGCCACCCCCCCACCCCCCCCATGGGGGTCCCCGTCCCACCAGCTGTGCCCCCCGCCACCCCCCACCCCCCGGGGGTCCCCATCCCACCAGCTGTGGCCGTGGGGGTCCCCGCCACCCCCCACCCCCCCCATGGGGGTCCCCCGTCCCACCAGCTGTGGCCCCCCTGCCACCCCCACCCCCCCCGGGGGTCCCCGTCCCACCAGCTGTGCCCCCCGCCACCCCCACCCCCCCGGGGGTCCCCATCCCACCAGCTGTGGCCGTGGGGTCCCCGCCACCCCCACCCCCCCCATGGGGGTCCCCCGCCCCACCAGCTGTGGCCCCCCCTGCCACCCCCACCCCCCCCGGGGGTCCCCGTCCCACCAGCTGTGGCCGTGGGGTCCCCGCCACCCCCCACCCCCCCCGGGGGTCCCCGTCCCACCAGCCGTGGCCGTGGGGTCCCCGCCACCCCCCCACCCCCCATGGGGGTCCCCGTCCCACCAGCCGTGGCCGTGGGGTCCCCCGCCCCCCCCCACCCCCCCCCATGGGGGTCCCCCGTCCCCGTCCCACCAGCCGTGGCCGTGGGGTCCCCGCCACCCCCCACCCCCCATGGGGGTCCCCGTCCCACCAGCTGTGGCTGTGGGGTCCCCGCCACCCCCACCCCCCCCATGGGGGTCCCCGTCCCACCAGCCGTGGCCGTGGGGTCCCCGCCACGCCCACACCCCCCCATGGGGGTCCCCGTCCCACCAGCTGTGCCCCCCGCCACCCCCACCCCCCCCATGGGGGTCCCCGTCCCACCAAGCTCTGGCCGTGGGGTCCCCCGCCAACGCCCACACCCCCCCCATGGGGGTCCCCGTCCCACCAGCTGTGCCCCCCGCCACCCCCACCCCCCCGGGGGTCCCCGTCCCACCAGCCCGTGGCCGTGGGGTCCCCCGCCACCCCCCCACCCCCCCGGGGGTCCCCGTCCCACCAGCCGTGGCCGTGGGGTCCCCGCCCCCCCCCACCCCCCCCATGGGGGTCCCCGTCCCACCAGCCGTGGCCGTGGGGTCCCCGCCACCCCCACCCCCCCGGGGGTCCCCGTCCCCGTCCCACCAGCCCGTGGCTGTCGGGGGAGTTGACGTTGGCGCCGCTGGCGATGAGGAAGTCCACGATGGCGTAGTTGGCGCCGCAGATGGCGTTGTGCAGCGCGGTGATGCCCTCGTCGTTGGGCTGGCTGGGGGTCGTTCAGCTGGGGGGGGGGGGGGGGGGGGACACGGGTCACCCTGCTGTCACCCCCCTGCCACCCCACTGCCACCCACTGCCACCCCACTGCCACCCCACTGCCACCCCCCTGTCACCCACTGCACCCCGTCACCCCACTGCCCACCCCCTGCCACCCCACTGCCACCCCACTGCCACCCCCGTCACCCCACTGCCACCCCCCGTCACCCCACTGCCACCCCACTGCCACCCCCCTGCCACCCCCTGCCAACCCACTGCCACCCCCGTCACCCCACTGCCACCCCCTGTCACCCCCCTGCCACCACCCTGCCATCCCACGTCACCCCACTGCCACCCCCTGCCACCCCTGTCACCCCACTGCCACCCCCGTCACCCCCACTGCCACCCCTTGTTACCCCCGTCACCCCCTGCCATCCCAGTGCCACCCACTGCCACCCCCTGTCACCCCACTGCCACCCCTTGTTACCCCCGTCACCCCCTGCCATCCCACTGCCACCCCCCCTGTCACCCCACTGCCACCCCACTGCCACCCCCTGCCATCCCCTGTCACCCCACTGCCACCCCCTGTCACCCCACTGCCACCCCACTGCCACCCCCACTGCCAACCCCTGCCACCCCCTGCCACCCCCTGCCATCCCACTGCCACCCCCTGCCATCCCAGTGCCACCCACTGTCACCCCCCTGCCACCCCCTGCCATCCCCTGTCACCCCACTGCCACCCCACTGCCACCCCACTGCCATCCCCAAGCAACAAGCACATCGCTCTCCCTGTCCCCAGTGTCCCCAACGTCCCCCCTCGGCCACCCTGTCCCCAATGTCGCCACCCTGTCCCCAATGTCCCGCCTCAGCCACCCTGTCCCCAATGTCACCAGCCCTCGTCCCTGCCACCCTGTCCCCAACGTCCCCCCCTCAGCCACCCTGTCCCCAATCTCACCACCCTGTCCCCAATGTCCCCGCCTCGGCCACCCTGTCCCCATTGTCACCAATGCCCCATTGTCCCACCTTGGCCTCCCTGTCCCCAATGTCCCTCCTCAGCCACCCTGTCCCCAATGTCCCCCCTCAGCCACCCTGTCCCCAATGTCCCCCCTCAGCCACCCTGTCCCCATTGTCACCAATGCCCCATTGTCCCACCTTGGCCTCCCTGTCCCCAATGTCCCCCCTCAGCCACCCTGTCCCCAATGTCCCCAGCCCTCGTCCCTGCCACCCTGTCCCAAATGTCCCCAACGTCCCACCTCAACCACCCCTGCCCCAAATGTCCCCATTGTCCCCCCCTCAACCACCCTGTCCCCAACGTCCCACCTCGGCCACCCTGTCCCCAATGTCCCCATTGTCCCCCCTCAGCCAACCTGTCCCCAATGTCACCAGCCCTCGTCCCTGCCACCCTGTCCCCAACGTCCCCCCTCAGCCACCCTGTCCCCAATCTCGCCACCCTGTCCCCAATGTCCCGCCTCAGCCACCCTGTCCCCAATGTCCCGCCTCGGCCACCCTGTCCCCATTGTCGCCAATGCCCCATTGTCCCACCTTGGCCTCCCTGTCCCCAATGTCCCCTCTCGGCCACCCTGTCCCCAATGTCCCCCCTCGGCCACCCTGTCCCCAATGTCCCCAGCCCTCGTCCCTGCCACCCTGTCACAAATGTCCCCAACGTCCCACCTCAACCACCCTGCCCCAAATGTCCCCCAACGTCCCCCCTCAACCACCCTGTCCCCAATGTCCCACCTCGGCCACCCTGTCCCCAACATCCCCCCTCGGCCACCCTGGTCCCCCAGCATCCCACCTCAGCCACCCTGTCCCCAATGTCCCCATTGTCCCCCCTCAGCCAACCTGTCCCCAATGTCGCCAGCCCTCGTCCCTGCCACTCTGTCCCAAATGTCCCCAACATCCCACCTCAACCACCCTGCCCCCAACGTCCCACCTCGGCACCCTGTCCCCAATGTCACCAGCCCTTGTCCCTGCCCCTGTCCCCAATGTCCCTGCCACCCTGTCCCCAACGTCCCACCTCGGCCACCCTGTCCCCAACGTCCCCCCCTCAGCCACCCTGTCCCCAATGTCCCCCCCTCAGCCACCCTGTCCCCAATGTCCCCCAGCCCTCGTCCCTGCCACCCTGTCCCCAATGTCCCTCCTCAGCCACCCTGTCCCCAATGTCCCCCCTCAGCCACCCTGTCCCCATTGTCCCCAATGTCCCCCCTCAAGACACCCTGTCCCCAATGTCACCAGCCCTCGTCCCTGCCACGCTGTCACCAAATGTCCCCAACATCCCACCTCAACCACCCTGTCCCCAACGTCCCACCCTCGGCCACCCTGTCCCCAATGTCCCCCAGCCCTCATCCCTGCCACCCTGTCCCAAATGTCCCCAACGTCCCACCTCGGCCACTCTGTCCCCAATGTCCCCCCTCAGCCACCCTGTCCCCCAATGTCCCCCCTCAGCCCACCCTGTCCCCAATGTCGCCAGCCCTCGTCCCTGCCACCCTGTCCCCAATGTCCCCCCTCGGCCACCCTGTCCCCAATGTCACCACCCTGTCCCCAATGTCCCCCCTCGGCCACCCTGTCCCCAATGTCACCACCCTGTCCCCAATGTCCCCCATCGGCCACCCTGTCCCCAGTGTCCCCCCCTCGGCCACCCTGTCCCCAGTGTCGCCAATGCCCCATTGTCCCACCTTGGCCTCCCTGTCCCCAATGTCCCCAATGTCCCCAGTGTCCCACCTCGGCCACCGCCTGCTGCACCACGTCCAGCTCCCCGGTCAGGGCCGCATCCAGCAGCAGCACCAGGGGGTTCAGGCGCACGCGGGCCCCCGGGGCGTCTGCGGGGCGAGGAGGGGTCGCGCAGGGCCGAGCGACGCTCCTGCGGCAGCCAGGGCGTCAGGGGGACCTTGGGGACACCCCCTGGGGCAGCCGGTGCTGGACGGCACCCAGGGGACCTTGGCGACATCGTTGGGGCACCCGGAGGACCTTGGGGACATCGCTATGGGGCACCCGAGGGACATTGGGGACACCATGGGGGCACCCGGGGGACCTTGGGGACATTGCCCGTGGCACCCAGGGGACCCTGGGGACATAGCTGGGGGACACCAGGGACCATGTGGCACCCTGAGGGTCTCCAAGGGCCACCAGGCACCCTGTGGCACTTCTGGGGACACCGGGGGACACCAGGGGACACCAAGCACCCTGTGGCACCCTGGGGGTCTCCAAGGGCCACCAGCCACCCTGTGGCACCTCTGGGGGTCTCCAAGGGCCACCAGCCACCCTGTGGCACCTCGGGGGACACTGGGGGACACCAGCCACCCTGTGGCACCCTGGGGGGCTCCAAGGGCCACCAGCCACCCTGTGGCACCCTGGGGGGCTCCAAGGGCCACCAGACACCCTGTGGCACCTCTGGGGGGCTCCAAGGGCCACCAGCCACCCTGTGGCACCTCGGGGGACACCTGGGGGACACCAGGCACCATGTGGCACCCTGGGGTCTCCAAGGGCCACCAGCCACCCTGTGGCACCCTGGGGGGCTCCAAGGGCCACCAGCCACCCTGTGGCACCTCTGGGGGGTCTCCAAGGGCCACCAGGCACCCTGTGGCACCCTGGGGGGGGACACGGGGGGACACCAGGCACCATGTGGCACCCTGGGGTCTCCAAGGGCCACCAGCCACCCTGTGGCACCCTGGGGGTCTCCAAGGGCCATCAGCCACCCTGTGGCACCTCTGGGGGGTCTCCAAGGGCCACCAGGCACCCTGTGGCACCCTGGGGGGGGACACTGGGGGACACCAGGCACCATGTGGCACCCTGGGGTCTCCAAGGGCCACCGGGCACCCTGTGGCACCTCTGGGGACACCAGGGGACACCACCCACCCTGTGGCACCCTGGGGGTCCTCCAAGGGCCACCAGCCACCCTGTGGCACCCGAGGGGTCTCCAAGGGCCACCACCCACCCTGTGGTGCCCTGGGGGTCTCCAAGAGCCACTGGGCACCCTGTGGCATCTCTGGGGACACCACCCACCCTGTGACCCCCCTGGGGGTCTCCAAGGGCCCCCAGCCCCCCCGTGACACTTCGTGTACTCACCGTGGCGGGCGGGGGGCTGCCGGGGGCCGGAGGGTGGGGGGCTCTGAGGGTTCTCGGGGACCCCCGGGGCGGGAGGTGACATCTCGGGCGAGGCGGCGGCGGTGTCCCCCGGGAGGGGGGGTTCGTCGCGGCGGGGGGGGGCGGTGGAGGAGGCGGGTGATGAGCTGCTGGTACTGGCGGGTGCGGGTGGGGGGCAGGGTGGGGGGGGGGGCACTGCTCCATGGAGCCGCGGCGTTTGAGGGGTCGCGGCATCTCGGCCAGGACCCGGGCCACCTCCTGGAACTCGGGGTCCCGTTGGGCTTCGGGGGGCAGGAGGGGCTGGAGGCGCGTGGGGCTGAGGGGGCGTTGCAGCCCCTCCCCCCTCCCCCCCCTGCAGCAGCCCCTCCAGCTCCGGCTCCGGCTCCGCGGAGATGGGGTCCGGGGTGGGGGGGGGGCGGCCACATCCTACGGAAAGGGAGGGGGGGGGGTGGTTAGAGCACCGCGAGGTAACACCTGGGGGGGTCACCCAGAGAGCCCCACCCCCCCACCCCAACCCCCGGCAGGCTGCAGCCCCCCCAAACCCACCCCCCCCAGCCCTCCCCATCACCCCTATTGTAGTCCCCCCACCCCCACTACGCTGCAGCC
>NW_026599286.1:0-55711 GCF_023634085.1 Falco cherrug
CCGCCGGTTTGGGCTGGATGGGGGTGTGGGCGTCCTGTGGATGATGACGTTCTGGGCCTGCACCAGGGGGCTGCTCAAGTTGGAGGTGACGGTGAGCGGCTGGGAGCCTTGCGTCCCGGCCACGCCGCCGAACATGGAGTTGCCGTTGAGCGTGGTTGGTGGCCACCGCCGGCAGGTTCTTCTGGATGACCAGCCCGGCGCTCTGCGGCGAGACCCCCCGCGGAGGCGAGGGTGACCTGCTGCTGCTCGGGCGCCGTTTGGGTGATGTAGCTGCCGACGGGCATGGTGGCCACCTGGGAGGGTTGAACCTGCTTGGCGATGATCTGCTGCGCCGGGCTGGTTGATGGCCATCACCTGCTGCCCCACCACTTGGATGGGCCCGATGCCCAGCGTGCCGCTGGGGCTGCCGTTGGGCAACCCCTGCAGGTTGGAGATGGGTTGGATGGTGACGTTGCCCAGTCCCACCTGCTGGAGGAAGGGCTGGACGCTGATGGCCTTGTTCACCACGTCCGCCCCCCACCGACTGCTGCACCAGGGCTTGGTGGGTCAGGACGGCGGGCGGCTGCAGCACCGATCAGGTCGGCCCCGCCGGGGGAAAATCTGCGGGGTGCCGTCCGAGGCCGCCTGCACCACCGGCTGGAGGGGTGGGAAGCTGGAAAGAGCCCAGATCCAGTTCGGCTTCCGCCTCCAGCGTCTGCTCCGTGATGTTGGCCTCCTGCAGGCTCTGCTGGAGGATGTCGCAGGGCTGCTCCGAGTTCTGCAGGTTGGCCCCGCCGCCCGCCGGCGAGCCCAGGATGTCATCTTCTAAAAAGTCCAGGTCCACGCTGGTGGGGGGCTGGCTGGGGCTCGGCGCTCAGGTGGTTGCCGGAGGCCTCCTGGACGTGCAGCTGCCGGGCGGAGGGGAGAGGAAAAGAAGGAGACGTTGAGCTGGGGCAGGGGGGAGGGGGGCTTGGAGGTGACGCTTTTGGCCGGCCACCCTCGGCGGGGAGCGGTGCCCGCCGTGCCCTCGTGCCACCCCCGCAGCTGGCACCCCGGGGGAACGCGCCGCCGCGTCCCAGGGGCGGCAGACCACCCGCTTGCCGGGTTGGGGGGGGGGTCACAGGCGACCCCAGGATGGGTTGGAAGCTCTGAGCTTCGAGCCGTTGCCCAAACGAAGAGCTCGGGGTGGGGTGGGGGGGGTGTCCCTCGCTTCCCCCCCCTCCCCCCCCCCCCTTAAAAAATGACGGGATGGGAAAGGGGAAGGGGCATCACCTGGGGAGGGGGGGGGGAAACCGCCGGGAAACCTCAGCCCGGGGGGGGGTGGGGGGAGTGAACCCAGCGCACGCTATAGGCGACCCTCCTATAGAGCCCTATATTGCCGTACGGCGAGCGCCGCGCCACGGGGGAACCGCGGCAGGAACCGATAAGCGCCACGCAGCCAGACCCTGGGGGCCCCCGCCGGCTCCGAGAGATCTGCTAAGAAGAAATCTACTCAAAAAGGATCCAAAAAATCCACGTGGAAGCGAACCTCAACTCCTAGGGAAGCCTACGGGTTAAGAGTGTCGGCAGCTCGACCCGTGGTCTTTGTAAAACCAAAAAAAACCCAAAAAACCCACCCAAAACATAAATGGAAGGGAAAAAAATAAAAATTAAAATAATCATCCAGGTTCTTATTACAATGGAACTGGAAATAGGGGCTGGGGGGGGAGGGGAGGGGGGGAAGGAAAAAACAAACCCAAAGAGACCTTCATGCTTAATGTTATCCATGCAGAGTAACGCATGCTCTTTGGGGGGAAAAAAAAAAGGAAAAAAAAAAAAAAAAAAAGGATTTTTAGGATTTACTTCCATGCATTTCACCCGGCCTGCAAGGGGAGGGAGCGCTCCAGCCCGGGGGAGCTGGGGAGAACGGGGATTTTTCCTCCTCCCAAGTGATTTTTCCGAGTTTTTCCGAGTTCTCCCTGCCGCACGGCAGCACCCCCGGCTCCTCCATCCCGTTTTCCAGCTCCAAGCTCGCCCCAGGTCGGATGCGCCGCCGCGGTCCGCACGCGAAACCGACTTTTCCTTCCCCTCCCCCCCCCCCCCCCCCCAGGATCCACGGGGGAACCTGTGGGGGCCGTTTCTCTACCAATCTTGGGGAATAATCCCTGCGTCCTGCCTTTTTGCCTAGACCTGGGAAGCGGATGAAAAACAAGCCTAGGAAATAAAAAAAAAAAAAAAGAAGAAAAAAGAGAAAAAAAAAAAAAAGGGGGGGGGGGAAAAATAAAAATATAAGGAAAGGTTTCTAAGCTGACGTTCCCCGAGGATAAATTAAAAAAATACATACCCCAGCACCTTCAAAAAAGGCACTGGCTGCATCTCCTGTGTTGTCCAGGAGATCATCACTGTCAATCTGTAATTAAAAAGATTTTATTTATTTTCTTTAGATAGAGAATGAAAAAAAAAAATATGGAGGGGAAAAAAAAAAAATAATTAAAAAAAATTAAAATAAAATGCAGAGCGCTGATGGAAAGCGCCGAGTCCCTCCCCGTCCCCGTCTCCTGCCGGCACGCAGCCTGTGTCGGCTCCGAGCGCCCCAAAATCCCGATGCGAGAGCTGCCCGGAGCGCGTGGCCGGGGTCCTACAAACTCCTCGAAGCTAAAAAAGGATCCTGAACTCGGGGGTGGGCTTTCTTTAGAAAAAAAAAAACCTCATTATTTAAAAAAAAAAAATAAATAAATTGAAGGAAATGGGTGTGCAGGTGTTGTCGTGGTGAAGAGAATCGAGTTGCCGCTCACCTTTTCGGATCCATGTAAAAAATCGTTCAAGGCCTGAGGGTCGCTGCAAAACAACGAGACGAAAGCGTTTAGGGACGCAGCGCGTGATCCCCTTTGGAAAGGCGTGTTTCTAATTAACGCCGCCACTTAATTGAGGGCTAACGACGATGGACACCCACCCGTGCCACGGAGGCTCGGCTCGACCACGTGGAGCGGTGCTCGCCGGGCACTTGGCCTCTCCCACGCCACCGACGCTGCCCTCGCTCCCCTTCCCCGGTTAATTGCGTGAAGCCCCAATTACCAACGGCTTCCTAATCACCCTAAACCCCTGGGGGAAATTAGCCCGCGTTGGCCGTTGCAAGGGATTCATCCAAAAATGTAAAAAATAATAATAATAATCGGGGGAACCCGCTGGCGAGCGTCCCCAGCCCGGTGCTGCCGATGGTAAGGACGGGAGCGCAGCGCGTCGATCCCTAAAAATCCCAACAAAACGCCCACCTGGGACACCGAGAGATCCCAAACGGGATTCCTGCGTGGGATCCGCGCTTTCCTCACGCGAAATTCCGTTAAACCTCCCCCCCGCCTCCCCGGCACAGCCCCGGAGGAGCCCCGAGCCCCCCTCCCCAGCTCCAACCCCCCCCCCCCGCCGTCAACCAGGAGGGTTTGTACAGCCGGTGTGTTTTCGTGGTTTACACCTTGGAGGAGTTTTGGGTGTTGGGAGACACAACCCGGCAGCGGGGAAGGGGCGGTGGGGGGCTGAGCCCCCCCGGTGCCCACCCCAAGAGGGCAGGGGAGCGCCGGAGCGCCGCGGCGCGACTTACCAAATTACATCTAGCAGGCACCGGCCGTCTTCATCATCCATGTCAACTGCAAAAAGCGGAGAGGGAGAGAGCGGGTTAACGCCAGGAGAGCCCCCGCGTCGTGCTCGGCTTCCCCCCGCTACCCGGTAACGTTCCGGAATGTTCTGAAGGGGAGATGTGAACTCTGATTGGCTGAGGCTGCAGCCAATAGGATGCAGCGGAACCCCACAGAACCCTGTGGAACTCTCTGGAACCCTCTGGAAACGGATTCCTGGTCAACATTGACCAGTGACCGAAAACCTAAACTACCTAAACCCTAAAATCTTAAAACTAAACCCTTAAAACTAAAAACCCTCAACCCCGTTAAACCTAAAAACCCTAAAAACCCCTACGGAAGCTGAACCCTAAACCCCTTAACACCCTAAACCCCTTAAAAATACTAAACCCTCACCAACCTAAACCCTAAAATCCCTAAAAAAACTTAACTTTAAAAACCTTTAAGCCTAAAAACTCTTAAATCCTAAACAATCTTAACGATAAAAACCTTACACAGCCTAAAAATCGAAACAACCTAAAACCCCTAAACACCCTTAACCCTAAAAACACTGAACGCTCAACGACCTAAACCTTAAAAACCTAAAACCCTAAACCCCCTAAACCCTAAACACCCTTAACCCTAAACCCCCTAAAAACCCTAAACCCCCTTAAACCTAAACCCCCTAAACCCTAAACCCCCCCAAATCCTAAAAAACCTTACCTTAAAAAACCTTTAATCCTAAAAACCCTTAACTTTAAAAACCTAAAACCCCTAAACCCTCTTGACCCTAAACCCCTAAACCCTAAAACCTCTTAACACCCTAAAACCTAAAACCCCTAAACCCCCTGAACACCCTTAAACCTAAACCCCTTAAATCCTAAAAACCCTAAAAAAGCCTTAACTTTAAAACCCTAAACCCCCTAAACCCTAAACCAACACCCTTAAGCCTAAAAACCCTAAAAAATCTAAACCCTAAACATCCTTAAACCTAAACCCCCTAAACCCAAAACACCCGAAACCCTAAAAATCCTAAAAAACCTGAACTTAAAAAACCTTTAAGCCTAAAACCCCTAAAAAACCTTAACTTTAAAAACCTAAACCCCTAAACCCCATTAACCCTAAAACCCATAAAACCCCTAAACCCTAAAAACCCTAAACCCCCTTAGCCCTAAAACCCCCCAAACCACTAAACGCTAAACAACCTAAACCTTAAAAACCCCAAAACCCCCCAAAACCCCCTAAACCTCACCCCCCCAAACCCCAAAGGGGGGGTCCGGAGGGGAATCCCGTCGCCCCTCCAACGTGGTGCGGGACAACCGGGAAGCCAAAAAGCCCACATTGGCCGTTGAAATGGATTTATTCAAAATTTTACTATTAAAAAAAAAAAAAAAAAAAAAAAAAAAAAAAATTGGGGGGAACCCACTAACGAGCATACCCAGCCCGGCAGCGTGTGGATCCCTAAAAATCCCAGCAAAACGCCAGCGAGCCGGGACGCCGCTGGGTGGATCCCCAGCCCCAGCGCCGAGGGATCGGCTCATCCCGACGCCGCTCCCGTCCCTCCGGCGCTCGTCCCGGTTTTCCCAACCCGGGGCTTTGGTTTCACCCCAAACCCCCAAACCGGCAGCTTTTTGACTTATTTTCACCTCGACACGGGGCATCCAGCCCAGCTGACGGACCTCCTGGGATCCTCAGCACCGGGATCCTCGGCGGAGCAGATCCCAGCACCGTGGCGGGGCAATAACTCGGATCCCCAAAATCCCACGTTTATGTGGATTTACCCCTCGGTCTTCCCTGGGGGGGGCAAAACATTTTCAGAGGCGTTTTGCTTCAGGAGGTGAAATCCAGGATTTTCCACCGATAACCCGAGATCCGGCACCGGGTGATCTGGTGGATCGGCAGGTGGAAACCCTTTTTACAACCAGTTTTAGGGAAAAATAGTGGGAGTTTGAGTTTTGTGGTGGTTTTTTTTTTTTCCTTCCCCAGTGTTTCCCCTCTTTTTCTCACACCAGCTCCAAACCTCGGGGTTTGGAGGCGCAGGATGAAACTCCTTAACGAGACACAATTAATAAAGATTCAGATAACGAGAAAAAAACCCCAATAAATCGGCCGCTTCAACAGGTTGAAAAAAGCAAAAAACGGAGAAACTCACGGCGGGATGAACACACCTGTCACGTGCAGCCCGTGGTACTGAACAACCTGCCTTTTTAACGAGCGCCCGTAATTATTTCCAGGCCTGCTAAATGAATAACCCAAATATGACAGCCAAAGCTCCCAGCCCGCTTGATTAATTAGTCCGGAGAGCCCCGTCGCCCCAAGAGCCGGCACCGCCGCTCCGCCGCCGCCAAGACGCCGTATTTTAATTTTTCCGCCGTTTCTGACGTTCCGCCGAGCAATTTAGGAAAAACGAAGCAACTACCGAACGGTGGGACGGAGCAAACCTCCCCCGCGCGCAACGGCGCAGCCCCCCGGGAGCGGAGCGCTGCGCCAACCCCCCCTTCAAATTTATCTATTTATATTTATAAAGTTTTTTTCCGCTCCGGCTTTCTGCCCCTGCTCCCGTAACGGAGCCCTGGAGGGGGGGGGGGGGGGGGGGGGGGGGGAGGGGGATGGATTTATGAATTAACGAGCTGGTTTGCTACCTGGATTTCTGCCTTGTCACTCGGTATTGATTACAGCCGGCTCGGGAGGAGGAAATTAAAAGCGTTTTGTCAAACGATGCGGTACGGCGGCCGCGCCCCGGCGAGGAGAGCGGCTCCCGACCCCCGAGCTCCGCGCGGGAATCGCTGTTGGGCAGAGGCAATATTCCTGGTCTGATTTCTTTTTTTTTTTTCCAGGTGGGTCGGGTCCGTTATCGCTAATTAACGGACGGGAGGGAGGGGCGGGGGGGGGAGCCTGAATCTGTTAAAAATTGTTAAATGCAAGCGGTGTTGAGAAGCAGGCGGAACCCCCAGCGGCCTGAATTCTCCCCCCGGAGAGAAATCTACGGTCATTCCTTAAATCCGCGCGATAAAATCACCGGGATTTAACCAAGCGTCGCGCCCGGAGAGGAGCAAGCGTGATGTCCCGAGCGGCGGGGCAGGGGAGTTGGGATGTCAGCGGAGAAAAACGTGCTCAAAGCAAATGAAAAATAAGAGGAATCATTCGTTAAGGGATTGGCGTCGCACCTTCCCGGTCCCACCGCCGACCTTGCCCGGCTTTTCGCGCTCCCGTACTTTGGGCCCTTTCCTCCTCCGAATCGCCCGGGAATCGCGTTGGGATCTGGTGGGGAGGGGGAAGAAAGACCCTCGAGACAAACCATCACGTGGCTCCGTACGAATCAAACCTCTACGGCGCCGTTTTAACGATGTTAAAACGTTTTTTCAACAGATGAGACGCGCTTGGCGCTCAAATCCGGGGGGCCGGCACCCCGAGCGGGGGCTTCCCGCACGCCCCCCCCTAAAAAGTTATTTCCAGAGTTTGATCCCATCCTGACGCCACAATCCGACGCTTCTGGCGTCACCCCCTGACAACGGCAGGTCGCGCACGCAGGGCTGCGCTTAGGACCGTGCTTTGTCAACGATTTTAATTTTTTTTTAAAAAAATGAGCTGGGAAAATGCTTGGCGCCCGCGCTAAAGCCGTCGGGGAAGCGGAATTTCTTCCCGTTTACAGGAACAGGAAGATGATGGGGAAATAAAACCCCAACCTGCTTTCAGCGTCACCGTCCCACGCTCGTTTTATCCTGGTTGCCTCGACCAGTAACTCCCCGTTTTGTTCCGGGACCATCTTTTGGCAAGAGCCGCGTCGAAGCGTTTGGGCCGCGGCGAGTAGGTCCGACTCGATTTTATGACACGGTAAGACTCGATAGTGGATTATTTTTAGGTCTCGCCCGCACGCCGCGTGCTCGCGGAGCCGGGAACGATGCAGGGAAAAGCCTTTTGCCGGCATCAGGGAAACGCTGAGCTTTATGACCCGCTTCAGCTCTTGAAAAAAAAACAGGCAGAAAAATTAAAAAATAAATAAATGGAAGAGATTCCAGGCGGTTTTCCTTCTCCCACAGCAGGGGGAAGCCACATCCCTAATTCCCAGATTATTCCAGCAAGGTCCCGTGGGGAAAAGGAGCCCCTTCTGCCGTCGGAGTCCTATCCGCAGCCCGCTCCGTAATTGTTAATTATTCTTTGTTTTATCGTATTTAAGACACTACAATTATTATCCCCCCGTGATTTCGCTTCCCTTTGTAATTAGAGATAATGATTAGAATCTATTTGGTGTTACACCAGGAACGCCCGGGAAGCTGAGGAGAGCCTGGACGGAGCGAAGAGAAGGGGACGGAGAGCGGAACCGCGGCACCGAGCCGCTAATTACCTGCGCAAGACACGGGGAAAAACGAGATGGTGAGCGCTTTGGATCGTAGCGTGAGGGGGGAGAAAGGCCTCATCCTGCCCAGGAGGAGCAGCGGTTCTTAGCAGCGGGCACAAAGCCCCAAAATCCGTGGGTTATCCAGCGGGAAGGTTCTTCCCTTCTTCCTCCTTCATGGCCTCGCCAGGAGCTTCCGAAAAACCCAACAAAAAGACCGAGACGGCGGAACGTCGTCCGGAGGGGCCGGATCCGTGGATGCGGCTGGAGCGGAGACGCCGGATCTGCTCTGCAACGGTGAGGTGTCGTCCGGGGGCCGGGCGCCCCAACGCTTCCACGCCTGGAGAATCCAGCTTCGCCGCGTCTCATCCATCGATACTCCGCGTTACCGGCACCCGTGGCGCCGCCGCGGCGCATCCCCGGGATGACGGGAAGAGGAGGTGGCCCGGTACGGCGAGCCAGGATACCCAGATGGCGATGAGAGTAACGCGTTTCTTTACAGCCCATCGTTCTCCCTCGCTTCTACTACGGGATTACTACGCCCCGGTGGGATTCTGGCTGGAAAAGCCCCCCCCAGATACCCCCTGCCGCAAACAGACCCCTCCCTCTGTCCCCGACACCGGCCTTCGACACGCAGCGTGCCCCAGTTTTTGTGACTGAACAGACCAGTCACCTCGCTGGTTGGATTTTCCTCCGTCCCTACTCTTCGGAGAAAACCAAAATGTGATT
The DNA here is from genome assembly GCF_023634085.1 of Falco cherrug. Taxonomy (NCBI): domain Eukaryota; kingdom Metazoa; phylum Chordata; class Aves; order Falconiformes; family Falconidae; genus Falco; species Falco cherrug. The sequence goes on from NW_026599286.1 coordinate 8,632, forward strand.
TTAAAATACACGTAGCGCGGCTCAGAAGCCTCGAAAAGGGCTCGGGAGAGGGAACCGGGCGGCCCGAGGAAGTTTTCCTCGTCTCGAGCAAATATTTTCCTCTTCCAGACACGGTCCCTTTTCCTCTCTCTGCCGAGGAAGACTCAATTACACCTCGTGCGGAAAGTTTATGTCCTCACACCCCACCCCCCCCCCAATTTGGCATTTTCTTTTCGGTTTTATTAACGCTGACTTTGACGCCTTCGATTTTCTCAGGCTGCCTCTTCTCAAGGTCACGGGTGGAAAGATGCAAGAAGCCACCAGGGTCTGCTGAGAGCATCGGCGACGCTCTAAAAAGCGAGGGGGGTGGGTGGGTATTTTTGAGCGAGAAAAATCAAATGGAAAAAAAAAAAATCCTCTGGGAAAAGCGAGCGGAGGAGATGGGAACCCGCTGGCGAGCACATTTCCGTGAGGGAAGCACCAAATATTTCCTCCACTCTCTCTTTCACGCCGTCAAGAGTTAAATTTATCACCAGCTTCCCCAGGGAACAGGAAGAAAGCCTCCGGGAAAATCACGGGATAAAAGGAAAAGCGCCCGCCGGAGTTTCTCCTTCCCTGAGCCAGTAGCTCCGCATCGCTTCGTTTGTCTCCCACTCCGAGGGCCCAATTATCCCTGTGATCACCGGGATATCGACGATAAACCACCGTGGATTTTAACGATTCTTCCACCCAGCGACGATCCACCTGGCAACTCCACTGAAACCGCAGATATTTTTATCCCAAGAAATTCCGGAGCTGGAGGTAAATCGCGGCAACCCAATCGCAATGGGTCACACCAGCCGCTGCGTACGAGGTTTCCGTTACCGTCAGCGGGGAAACCCCTGTTCCTCGTTACCTCACCGTTAATTAATTAACCTCGTGGACCTTCTCCAGGCTTGAGGACTGGCGGTTTATACTCCAGAAAGGGATTTTAAAATATCCCGGTTTTTGGACCGCTCAAGGTGTGTTTGCAAATCCTACGAGCAACAACAGGAATCGCAAGCACGCGTACAAAGAAGGTCCCTATTTCTCCGGTGTCATCCTCTGCCCCACCCCCCACCCCACCCCCCCCAGCATCCCAGCAGATTTATCCATTCTGAAAAAAAATAATTAATAAAATAATAAAATAAACCCACAAGGTGCGTCGGGTGGGTGAGAAGGGCAAACCTCCCGACAAGAAAAGCATCTCGGGGGGGGGGGGGAAAAGCTGGAAGTTCTAATTTCCCCAACAAAAGCATCTTCCAGCGGGGAAAAAAACCTGGAAATTCTGATTTCCCCGACAAAAGCATCTTCCAGGGGGAAAAAAAAAGCTGGAAGTTCTAATTTCCCCGACAAAAGCATCTTCCAGGGAAAAAAAAAAGCTGGAAGTTCTAATTTCCCCAACAAAAGCATCTTCCAGGGGGAAAAAAAAGCTGGAAATTCTGATTTCCCTGACAAAAGCATCTTCCAGGGGGGGAAAAAGCTGGAAATTCTGATTTCCCCGACAAAAGCATCTTCGGGGTGGGGGGTGTGGGGGTGGGAAGCTGGAAAAAAGCTGGAAATTCTAATTTCTGCATTGAGGGATTTGCAGACTCCGCAAGAATCCTGCCGGGAATCGAGGAAATCTCCATTTCAATGCAGCGGACCTGCAGGAATGCGGTGGCTTTCCCCAGGACAGGATTTGAGGAAAGGATTCCTCCAGAAATCCACCCGGGGGCTCACGTTTCTAAGCAAACAACCCCCCCAACTCGGAAACTAAACCGGTTATCTTTTATTTCCACGGTCCTAATAAATATTTGAAGTATAAACACTCGCACGTTTTTTTGGGGGGGTTGTTTTTTGTTTGGGTTTTTTTTTCTTTTTTTCTTTTTTTTTTTTTTTTTTTTCCCCTAGCAGAAACTTAAAAAAGGCAACAGCCCGGATTCTGAACATACCGACGACAAACGCCTATTTTTAAGCTTGGAATTAGCGTTTCCCACATTTCGCCGCTCTCCCAATGGATTTCTCAACGCCTTTTCTTTTCACCGGCTGGCGACTCGATCCGGCCAATTCCATAAATCCTCCTCTGGCCGTAATTAGAAAGCAACCGTCGCCGCGCTAGAGGAGAAGGTTACGCGCAAAAAGTCCCCTCTGGGCGTGAAAACTCTGTCTGGAAGTTTTTGGAGACGACGCCTGAAGTAATAAGGGAAACGGGGCGCGAGGTCCAGCTTCCACCCTGGCACCATCACCCTAATTAGGGCTCCGCAGCCACTCCAGGAGTAATTAAACCACCGTTTTGACCCAACGACGTCAACAAATTCCACCCCTGGGAGCAGGGCGGTTTGTAGCCCCGCTATTCCTTCGTAAAAATAAGAATTAACGACAAGGCTTCGCTCCTCCCTGGGATTTTCCATCCCACCCCATTACTGCTCGTTAGGAATAACCCTCGTTAGCCTCACCGGGACACCCCCCCCACACACACACGGCCCAGGACGGGAGGAGAGCGCTCGTGTTTTACTAACCTCTTGCTTTTAGCAACTCTGTGCCAACTATGGGTAGGAGAGGAGATACAGAACATATTTGCTTTATGCAGTCATACTGTAAAGGAAAAAAATAGAGAAGGGCCGTTACACCACCGATCCCGACGACCTAATCCAATAAAAAAAATAGAAAAAAAACCCAAAATAAAACCACCACCCCAAAAAAAGCAGAAACGCGGAGATTTTAAGGGCAACGGGTCTTGTTTGAAGCCTTAGGGCGCAATATAAATATAAATTGGAAAGACAGGGATGGACAAGGTGCTCCTTTTTTCCATTCAGGGGTTAAGGTAGGAATTCCCTGCAATAAAACTCGCCGGGCTCTGGCGGTGCGGCCAGATTTGGCTATCTGTATTATAAATTCCCTATAACCCAGAAATTAACGTGAAAATTCCAAAAGGTGATGGCTCCCCGGGACAAATCCCAACAAAACAGGGAGCGTCGGAGAACAATTCCTCCGCGCCACGAAGTACGCCCGGAGCGTTACACCCGTTTCGGAGATCACAGCACTCGTAAAATTCCAGCCACCAGGAATGGAGGGTTCCAACATCCGCCGGATCCAGAGCTGGAAACAGAGGGAACAACAAACCCATCTTGTACGACACAAGGGGCGATGATCCCGGTTTGGAACAGGCCCCAGGAGTTCCAATCCCACGAATCTCGAGGAAACAAGTCAAATCTGAGGTCACCGAGGTGACTTTTTTTTTTTTTTTTCTCCCCCCAAGTATTCTCCTAAGATTGTCACTTGCTGCGCTGCGGGATTCCCTCCGGGATGCTCCCGGGGATGTCTCCGTTACTACCAGGCTCTCCGATATCCAGCTGAATGCCGCGCTCGGCGCTTCTTTCAGCCGCCTGGGGCTCCAGGAGCTCCCGTTTCATTTCCAGCCCTTCAGGTGGGTACTGCAGCAACCAAAGTCTGCGTGCTCTCCTCCAGGGATTTCTTTATTTTTGAAGACCACGTGTGGAGGGAAAATTATTTTCTAACTCTTTTAGTAGGTGCTTTCGAGCGGTGAAAAGGAAGAAGACTCGTAAATGAGCGATGCTGCACTTACATCCTCCTTCCCCGGGAAATTACTCTTGACTGCCGAAGCAAGCCGGCGGCGTTTGTTCGCCGCTTCCATTGGGACAGGTGGAAAATCCAGGAGCGTGAGACTCCCCACTTCCCCGGTGGAAAGAGGAAAATCCCAGGATGTGGCTCCCTCGAGCCACAGGCAGGCGGGAGCTGCAGGTGAGGGCTGCCCAAGAGCAGCACCGGATGCTTCTTCCTACGGGAACGCTGCTAAAAACGAAGTAAAACTCACCGGCATACGGTTTCTAGTTAACTATGATGGTAAAAAAACCGATTAAATCCACCAAAGCGAGTCCTCCTGCCCGGCATCACCGTAACTCCTTCCCCCACCCGCCCGTTCTGCCGCGCCGGACAAGCTTTGCCTTCGCAGCAGCGGCAGGGACGAGGCCACGCCGCGGCGAGGACGCTCCCAGCGCTGCCCCGTCCCGAGGCGCTGCCGGGAAATGTCCCATTTCTGGGTCAGGGAATCGTTTTCCCGGCGGCGAGGACTTGCACCGTCCCGGGCCGCCCGCCCTCCCCTCCCCCTGCGCAGCGCAGGATTTACTTGGGAGCTTTTTTTGCTCGAAATCATTTCCAGACTCGCATTCCCTCGACCGCAGCGGGAGGAGGAGGAGGAATACAATGGGAGCAAAGCGCTGGCTTGGCGGGGAAGGAGGGAGAAACTCGCTGGGGCTGGAAGGGGGGGGGGGGGGGGGAGGAAGAGGAAGATGCGGGGAAGGAGCTTGGCAAACGCTCCCTGTTTACCTCCACGAGCCGCCGTGGCGCTTTTTTGGTTCAAATTTAGAGCTATCGCTCGTGGGTTTGTCGTTGGGCCTTATCCCGGCGGGATTTTTTTCCGCTTGGGAAAGGTGTGCGGTGCTGGCGGACGCGTGCCCTCGCTCCGCAGAAGAGGTGAATCCCGCGGGGAAGGCCTCCTCCACCACGCAGATTTATGAGCCCCGAGCCTCCGACGGCGGAGGCGCAGCACCGGGACTGGCGAACGCAACGGTGGGATTTATTTTTAAGGGGGGAGAAAATTTCAAGAGAGAAAAAAAAAAAAAAAAAAAAATAATCAACACCCAAAACCCAGGAGAAACACACTCAATACGCAGAGTCCTGTCGGGAAACAGGCCTGAACCTGCAGCACCTCCCCAGAGGCTGGAAAGCCGTCAGTGGCCGCCGCTTTTAATGACAGCTGATGAAAAAAAAAAAAAAAAGAAACACCAAGAAAACAGAAATGTTGACAGTTTTAAGCTCTCCCAACAATTCTCTTCAGAAAATAGCCCAGAAATTGTCCGACATGCGGCCAAAAAAACCAAACCAAACCACACCACCCAACTCGGTGCAGGTGAACGCATCGTCGCACGCAGATCCCTGACCTTTTTGTCGAAACGGCGACGAATGTTTCAACTCCTTATGGCAGCAGAAACCGCTTCCAAACACGCGCTGAATGTAAACCGAAGTATTTTTGCCCTCTGCCTGCAGCCAGCCCCGGCCTCCGGCCTCCACGAGCCATGGGAGAGCCTTGTTTTCCCGGCGGATGCTCCGCTCTCTCCGGGACGGCGAGGAAAAGGATAAAAATCGGGTTACATTTGCTGCCGGAGAAGGCGAGGAGAGAGGGTTGGGGGCAGGAGGAGGAATGGGGGTTGGAGGAGAAGCGTGAGGGGGTTCACGGGGGGACAAAGCCGCCGCGGCGGGGTTTTGGATGGGGATTTTGTGCGGCGCGGCAGAGCTCGGGGTTTACACTGAATAAACTTGCGGAAACGCGGAGCCGAATTTTCCCAGCTTTGCCAAACTCAGCCGGGTAAAAGGCAGAGGAAGACGAGGCTCCGAGCTGGTGCACCCGTGATGGCCTTTTCCAAGGGGTTTGGGGTATTTCAGCTCTCAAACAGCGCTCCTCAAGCCCAATCCATCCCATAATACACCCCCCCAGCCACATTCCCACTCCGCATCAAACCCAAGGCACAACGGAGACGTTTGCTATGGAAAATAAGTGACACCCGCCTGATGGGTGACAAATACGGCCCAAGGAGAGGCGAAAAACGAACGTTCCCATGCAGGTGCCGACGGAGCCGCCGCTGCCAAAAATGGGGGTTTTGGGGCCAAACCGCTTCTATAACGGACACGGGGGAGCGGAGGATTTACACCAGGAGCTGCTGCTCTTAGTAGTGAGGAGGGAAAGGTGCGGTGTCACCCGCAGCCGGCAGACGAGGACGCTCCTCAGGCTCTGCACCGGAACAGAAACGTTAATTCCCCGATTACGGGAAAAAACGAACTCTCTGAGTAGGGAAGGCACCGCCGGCGGGGAACGGGGAAACGTGACGGAGGCGCAACGGGGGGGTCTACTCGCAGCGGGATGAGCGAGGGGAGCGGGTCTGACAGCTCCGCACACCGCAGCCCCCTTGCAGGAGCAGGTAGGGAAGGGGTGAAGGAACAAAAGCTTTGGCTTCGCCAACAGGCCGTGGCGGAGGGATGGCGGGAGCTCGAGGGATGGCGGGAGCTCGAGGGATGGCGGGAGCTCGAGGGATGGCGGGAGCTCGAGGGATGGCGGGAGCTCGAGGGATGGCGGGAGCTCGAGGGATGGCGGGAGCTCGAGGGATGGCGGGAGCTCGAGGGATGGGGGATGCTCGAGGGATGGGGGATGCTCGAGGGATGGGGGATGCTCGAGGGATGGCGGGAGCTCGAGGGATGGGGGATGCTCGAGGGATGGGGGATGCTCGAGGGATGGGGGATGCTCGAGGGATGGCGGGAGCTCGAGGGATGGCGGGAGCTCGAGGGATGGGGGATGCTCGAGGGATGGGGGATGCTCGAGGGATGGGGGATGCTCGAGGGATGGGGGATGCTCGAGGGATGGCGGGAGCTCGAGGGATGGCGGGAGCTCGAGGGATGGGGGATGCTCGAGGGATGGGGGATGCTCGAGGGATGGGGGATGCTCGAGGGATGGGGGATGCTCGAGGGATGGGGGATGCTCGAGGGATGGCGGGAGCTCGAGGGATGGCGGGAGCTCGAGGGATGGCGGGAGCTCGAGGGATGGGGGATGCTCGAGGGATGGGGGATGCTCGAGGGATGGGGGATGCTCGAGGGATGGGGGATGCTCGAGGGATGGCGGGAGCTCGAGGGATGGCGGGAGCTCGAGGGATGGCGGGAGCTCGAGGGATGGCGGGAGCTCGAGGGATGGCGGGAGCTCGAGGGATGGCGGGAGCTCGAGGGATGGCGGGAGCTCGAGGGATGGGGGATGCTCAAGACACCTGGTTCATGCGGACACATCGAGCTCCGCACCGAAATACCTGCGAGAAGCAAAGAGTGCGGTAACAGAGCGGTGGTGGCAATCTGCCCGTTTTTTTACACCAAAAATTCCACTCTACTACAGGATAAAACGTAGCTACTACTGAGAAAAACCCTACGCTGCTAACGTGACGGTTTTGAGGATGCATTTTCAACGTTCCTCTTTCCTATAGCGACTTAAATTTAGCACGAAAGTCTCTCACGTCGCGAAAATTCAAGTGGAAAGAAACACCGAGTCGCAAACCGTTCCCCTCCGCTTTGGTTTCTTTTTTTCCTTGGGGAAATAAAAGAGGAAAATGCTCGGGAAGCCCAGCCTCAGCCGCGCAACGGGAAACACCCCCGGCATGAAGCCCCCAAAAGCTGCACGCAAAACTCCGCCACACTCCCCGTGTCCCCCCTGCGATTGACACAAAGAGCCTCCTCCCACCCCTCCCCTCAAAAAAAAAAAAAAAAAAAAAAAAAAAAGACTCGATGAGATATTTAAGGATTAAATCCCTGCAGGATGCGGCATTATTTAGGGGCTCCCGACGGCTTCCAGCCTCCGTACTCCTACTCAGGGGATACTACACGGGGCTTCACTTCCAGCCTCCATGCTCTGACTCAGGGGATCTTCCAGCCTCTATGCTCTTACTCAGCGGATACTACATGGGGCTTGACTTCCAGTCTCCGTACTCCTATTCAGGATATACTACATGGGACTTCCAGCCTCCACGCTCCTACTCAGGACATACTACACGGCGCTTCACTTCCAGCCTCCACGCTCTTACTCAGGACATACTACACGGCGCTTCACTTCCAGCCTCCACGCTCTTACTCAGGACATACTACACGGCGCTTCACTTCCAGCCTCCACGCTCTTACTCAGGACATACTACACGGCGCTTCACTTCCAGCCTCCACGCTCCTACTCAGGACATACTACACGGCGCTTCACTTCCAGCCTCCACGCTCCTACTCAGGACATACTACACGGCGCTTCACTTCCAGCCTCCACGCTCCTACTCAGGACATACTACACGGCGCTTCACTTCCAGCCTCCACGCTCCTACTCAGGACATACTACACGGCGCTTCACTTCCAGCCTCCACGCTCTTACTCAGGACATACTACACGGCGCTTCACTTCCAGCCTCCACACTCTTACTCAGGACATACTACACGGCGCTTCACTTCCAGCCTCCACACTCTTACTCACGACATACTACACGGCGCTTCACTTCCAGCCTCCACGCTCCTACTCAGGACATACTACACGGCGCTTCACTTCCAGCCTCCACACTCTTACTCACGACATACTACACGGCGCTTCACTTCCAGCCTCCACGCTCCTACTCAGGACATACTACATGGCGCTTCACTTCCAGCCTCCACACTCTTACTCAGGACATACTACACGGCGCTTCACTTCCAGCCTCCACACTCTTACTCAGGACATACTACACGGCGCTTCACTTCCAGCCTCCACACTCTTACTCACGACATACTACACGGCGCTTCACTTCCAGCCTCCACACTCTTACTCACGACATACTACACGGCGCTTCACTTCCAGCCTCCACACTCTTACTCAGGACATACTACACGGCGCTTCACTTCCAGCCTCCACGCTCCTACTCAGGACATACTACACGGCGCTTCACTTCCAGCCTCCACACTCTTACTCAGGACATACTACATGGACTTGACTTGCAGCCTCCATTCTCTTACTCAGGGGGCTCCAGCCAGGCCACGTACGTGCATGCAGGGGACGGGGAGAGACCGGACAAGCGCGTCACTTCCAATTTCGCATCACAACATTTTACACACTGAAATAAAAGAACCCGCTCGGCTTTAAGCCGGGGGACGCTACGCCAATTCGGATCCAAATAAAACCACGAGGCCAGCACCCCTTAGCACCTTGTCCCAGCGTTCCGAGCTACGAGAAATACGTCCACCACAGAAACAAGTGGCGGTGCACGTCCAGCTCCCTGCTGGCACGAGGCGGTGGGTCGGCACCGGAGAGCAAAATAGTTTTTGGGGCAAGGCAGGAGCTCGGCTGCGGCCGAGGAGCGCTGGTGGAAACGCCAGACGGGCCCGAGCGGAAGCCCCGGCGGTGCCAAGAGGGACCAAGGCCTCTCCCACTGCCGGGGCCAGAACGCTGCCTTCCCTCCTCGCCCCCAGCTGCTGCTTTTAGGACAAGAGGGAAGAAACCCAGGATGGAGAGGTGGCACCTCGCGGGCACGGGAGCAGGGCGGCCGCGAGAGCCAAGGATGCGACTCGCAAAACTAACCGCCACGCTGCTGCCCGCGCGGGCCGGGAGCCACCGTTCGCCTGCCTCTTACTTTGAAGTTACACAAGGAAGGTTGCTGGACAACTGACAGGGTAAAGGTGTCCCTATGCCATTGTCCTCTCACTCTAGAAAGCATAATAGTAACAACGATCACGTAATAAACCAAAACAGGCACAGAAAGTGCCAAAACAGAGACAGAAAACAAATTAATCGTATAACAAACCAAGTAAATAACATAGTAAAATAATACAATGAGATAAATAACAAAACAGTAGCATAATAACACGGTAACATAACGCTGTGATAATATAACGTAGCAATACGATAAAAATAATTCAGAAATCCAAGATCAGCGCAATTGGTTCACGTGTCAAAGAACTGGCAGCAAAAAAGTGAAGTATTTCAGCGTTCAAACGTAAAGAGAAAGCGTCAACACAGGCACCAGGGGACGAGGAACCAGCCCCAGACCGACGCCATGCATCAAACCCTCGCCCTGAGCATGGCAGGCGTGGCGGGGCACCCACCGGCACGGCACCCACCGGCACGGCACCCACCGGCGCGGCCACAGAAACACCGTCCGCGAGCAGGGCTGCGCCCACAGGCCGAGTCCACGCTCAGGACAGAGTCCCCCTGCACCTGAACTTGTGTGGGGGGAAGAGGAACCCCAAAGCCCCCCCCCCGTGCCTCAGTTTCCCTTTGGGTCAGACGTACGCCGAAGTTACGGTACCTGGGTACCGCCACGGCACCAGACCCGTGGGCAAGGGGGACAGACGGCGTCACCCGAAACGAAACAGAGGGAAAAACTCAGTCCGCAAACGCTGGATTTGAACCTCCAGAAAACTATGGAGCCCACAGAGACCAAACCTGCGAGCCTGGGACCACGCACGCAAAAAAGGCAAAGCCAAAACCCTACGGAAACGGTAAATCCAACTCGGAATGAAGCCGCGAGCGGCCGACAAATGAAAACTAGAAGAGAATTTGAAGAGCAACGAACTGTAGTTTATTCAACGTATTTTTCAGGCAGCGAGGGAGAACTCGGGAGCCGTAAGGCACCCACTCGAGCCCCCAAGCCAGGCAGGTGCTTTTGCCAGCGGACGGTGTGTCCCCCCCCGCCGCTTTCCCCGGGCTCAACCGGTGCCACGGGGACGGGCTCCGGGTTTGCGGCTTCCCGGGAGGCCGTGGCGCCGGCTGCGGGCGCCGACGGAGGGGTTCACACCCCGACATGGCAAACCCTCCGTGCCTGCGCTCCCGGAGCCATCCCAGGGCATCCCTGCCTCTTCCTCGGGAGGAAGAGGAGGAGGAGTGGAGCGGGGCGGCGGGGCGCGGCGCAAGGAAGGGGGGGGGCACAGGGACACCCAGGCCGGCAACCGAGACAGCAACACCGAGTCACGGCAGCGCGAACCGGCGGCCTCTCCCCGAGCCGCCCCCCCCCCCCCCCCGGCCGCCTCCTCCTCCTCGCCCGGGAGGAGGTGGGGACGAGCAGGGCGCTTCCCGGAGGCAGCGGGAGGGGGGGGGGGGGGGGAGGGGGCGCCGGCGCGCCCCCCACCCCCCTCTTTTCGGGCGGTGGGGTGCGGAGGTGTAGGGGGGGTGCGGGGGGTGCGGAGGGCGACGTCTCCTTTTCGGGAGGTACATTGTATTCCGGAGACGTGACCCGCAGCCGCCGCACCGGGAGGCTGTCCGGGGGCGGCGGGGCCGGGGCGCGGGGAAGGGAAGGGGGAAGAGGCGGCCGGGCCGGTGGCCGGGGAGGGGGCAGGCGCCCCCCCGGCCGCCGCCGCAGGTAGCGGAGTTAAGCGATTTAAAGCGAAATTGCTGCATTGTAAGAAACTCACCGTGATGTTTGAGCAGCAGTCGGCGCGGGGTCTCCCAGACATCCCCGCACGGGCTCCGGAGGCAGGACCCCGCCAGGCACCGACACATAGGGGTTCAGCGCGCTGCCTGATCGCCCGCCGCGCCGCCGCCGCCGCGCCGCCGCCCAGCGCGGGGGGCGGCAGCGCCCGGGGCACCCCCGCGGCTGCGGGCGAAAATAAACGCACGGCGCGGCCCCCCCTCCCCCCCCCGCGCCAGCCCACACCCCCACGGCCCCCCGCATTTGCATACGCCACGCCCCCGCCACGCCCCGCCGCCGCCGGCCCGGCCCTGGCGAGCAGCGGGGCACAGCCTTGGCTAGCAGTGCGGCCCGGCCTTGGCTAGCAGCTGGGCTAGCAGCTGGGCTAGCAGTGCGGCCCGGCCTTGGCTAGCAGTGCGGCCCGGCCTTGGTTAGCAGCTGGGCTAGCAGTGCGGCCCGGCCTTGGCTAGCAGTGCGGCCCGGCCTTGGCTAGCAGCTGGGCTAGCAGTGTGGCCCGGCCTTGGCTAGCAGTGTGGCCCGGCCTTGGCTAGCAGCTGGGCTAGCAGTGCGGCCTGGCCTTGGCTAGCAGCTGGGCTAGCAGTGCGGCCTGGCCTTGGCTAGCAGTGCGGCCCGGCCTTGGCTAGCAGTGGCACAGCCTTGGCTAGCAATTGGGCTAGCAGTGGGGCCTGGCCTTGGCTAGCAGTGCAGCCTGGCTAGCAGTGCGGCCTGGCCTGGCTAGCAACTGGGCTAGCAGTGCGGCCCTGGCCTGGCTAGCAACTGGGCTAGCAGTAGGGCCCTGGCCTGGCTAGCAGTGCAGCCTGGCCTGGCTAGCAGCGGGGCAAGCAGCGTGGCCCGGCCTTGGCGAGTAGCAGGGCCCTGGGCTGGCTAGCAATGGGGCTAGCAGCACAGACTAGCCTGGGCTAGCAGCGAGGCTAGCAGCACGGCCTGGCCTGGCTAGCAACGCAGCTAGCAGCAGGCCCCTGGCCAGCCCCAGGGCTAGCAGAACAGCCTGCTCGTGGCTAGCAGCAGGGCCCAGCCTGGCTAGCAGAGTGGCCAGCGAACCCCAGGGGAACAGAGGCACAGGGACAGCCCCCATTCCGGGCCAGCCGCGCCCGCCGAGCCCCCACAGCGCCTGGGAGACCCCCCGCACCCCCATCCCTCCAGCACGGCCCCATTTCCCTATCAAAATGGGGGGGGGGGGGGCAACACACAACACACCCTTGGGGCTAAGGGGGGGGTCTGCGGGGCCGGCGGCCCCCCTGAGCGGGGGTTACCTGCTGGGCCCTGCGCCCCGGCGAACGGGCTCACCCCCTCGCGTCCCACCCTGCGTCGCTGGCGGCGGAGTCGGGCCCTGCCGAGAGAAAAAGCTGTTGACACACAATTTTTTACCCATCGCATCCAGCAAATGATGATCCCAGCTCGGAGCGAGGGGGGAAAAAAAAATTATTTATTTTTTTAAAAGTGTTTTTAGAGGGAGGCTCTGCAGAAAGCTCAGCACAGGCATCGACACAGGTGCTGAGGACAGAAAAAAAAAAAACCAAACGGGGTGGCAAAGACCCCCTGAGGCCCCGGTTGTTTTTTTTTTTAAAATTCCCATCGCCCCTATTATTTTTATAGCCAGGGAAGATAAACCAATAAAAGGCTCTCAATTACTTTTAATTCACTCAGGACCGTGTCACCAGGACAAAGAACACACGCACGGGACACCAAAAGTAGCACTGACGGAGCGAAAGGAGAGACAGCGACCGTAAACCCCATCCGATTTACATCGTCACGCAGCTAACGGCTTTCCCCCGTCAAATTTCTTGTTTAGGTTCCACCGGCGTAAATCACGCCTTCGTAATATAAATTTCCCTGGCTAATTCCTGAATGAGAAATAAAAATGACTTGGAATAAAACCAGGAAGGGAGGAGTGGGTTTGCCCGCGACACACGTACTCCTCGTTAGTTATTTGTGACGGGCCTGATCCTGTTTTTAAGCTGTGGGTCCAGAGCGAAGTGCGCGGAGGGGCGTTTGGAGGCAGTGCTTATTAAAACGCTGTGGAGAACATCTTTCTATATATTCACTTACAAAGAGGGGAAATTGTCTTTAAGGAGCGTCAGGATTGAAAAGCAACGCTTAAAAAGTCTTCCGGCTGAAGGCAAGCTGGGGAAAAAAAAAAAAAAACCAAACCGCATTTGCCATTTTTCAGCTGGATTTCTGGTCGGGATAAAGCCCCGAGCCGCGCTGGCCCGGCCTCCCCACCGGCGCGCCCGGGCAGCCCAGCGCCCTGCCCAGCCCAGGGTCCTCGACATCCCAGTTACAAACTGGTTGAGCCGGCGAGGAGGCTCCGCTCGGGATTGGCGAGGTGCAGGCAGGGGGAGGCAGGGCCAGGCGCCTTGCCCGCGCCCTGATTAGGCGGGTTAAATATGATTGACCAGTGCGAGTAATTAATCTGCGAGAGGCCGGGCTTGGGGCTTTGTTTATACCCCTGGATTGGTTGGATTTGAATTGGATATACGTTCTGTTTGTACCTGGGTGGGACCTGCCGGGGTTTTATTTTGGTGCATTACGCTATAAAAGCGCAGCGCCAGCCCAGCCGAACGCTGTCATCGTCGTCGTCATCGGCCACCATCGCTCCATCTTCGCCGCCGGAACGCCGGGAGCCGTCAACCGGGTACGGTGCCGGAGGAGGAGCAGGATTCCGAGCTGGTTTTATCAGGAAGGGGAAAAAGAGACAGACCCACCGTCAGCAGCGCTCACAACAAACCTTTAAGCTTCACGACGCACCCTTGTCTTGGAATTTTTTTTTTTTTTTTTTTTTTTTTTTTTACCCTACATCCCAGAGCACTGAACACAGCGGAGCCTACCTTAAAAAAAAAAATAAAAATAAAAAACAACCCACAAGCCAAGGCAAAAAGCAGTTGGCACAAAGCCACTGTAAGCGATAATTTGATTAACCCACGGGACAGGACTTCTTCCCCCGAAGGATGTTGCTATCAACAGCGCCCTCAAAACCTGGGGGTGATTTCCAAGCGGGAAGCATTAACAACATCGTCATAACGAAGAATTTTGCCTTTCACGACGGTGACTTTACGAGCAACTCCTCAGGGGGGAAAAAAAAAACCCCAGACCAAACCCCAAAAACTTCCAACACTGCTTTTACGATGAAGGACGAGGGGAAATTCACCGCAGCAGCACGCTGGGGTGTCGCATCCCACCGTCGCAACACATTTCTGTCCCAGCTCAGTGCTCCCCCCGGGATAGAAATCCTCACCAGGACAGCTTCTTCCAGCTTTAACTGGGGTCAAATCCTGCAGCAGAGCGAAATGACCCACCGGTATTGCACCCCCACCCACCAAAGTTCGGTAAAACCCCTTCTTTTTAAGAAATAAAGCATCAGCTGCATCATGCGGCGTGCTAATTAATTTATATTACACCCCCGTGGACGCAAACATTCACTCTGGAGAGGAACCTGGCATGGCACAGTCACAAACGAACCCCCCAAACGCCGCTATTTTTAGGTTTGCTTAAAATATACCTGATGACTAACAGAATTACATACCATTTTTATGTAGTAATAACCGAACGCTCAAAGGTTTGTGCCTCTCCTCACAGGTGGTTCCTGCTTTAACCACTAGACTGCAGCAGCCGGAGTCGCTCCTACACCTTTCCAATTAAAAAAACCATTGTTTTATTTCCCTCTATTATTTCCTTTCCCCCCCCCCAACTTCTCCCAAATGTCTTTGCTAGGATCCAGGTGGCTCCCAAGGGATGCTTGGGATTATTGGATACTAATCCTGTTTGGGATTACTGGATAATAATCCCAAGGGATGCTTGGGATTATTGGATACTAATCCCAAGGGATAATAATCCCAAGGGATTATTAGATGGGAATACCAATAATACAGCTTTTGCACTGGTGCAATTAAGTTGTTATTATTATTAAGGACCCAGGAATGGCCCAGCACTCATCCTGGGACAGAAGGACAGCGCGCTAAAACTAAACCGAGCAATTTCCTTCACACCATAATGTTAAAAGAAACGAACAACAGGGAAAACAAACATAAAACCAACAAAAAGGTGCTGGAAATAGCTTGGAGAGGGGGCTCACAGCGATCCTGATGAGCTGCAACCCCTTTTCCACTTGAAAGACCGGGGTTCCTCGGAGTTTTACAAGCACCGTAGAAAGGTAACAGCCATCCCATGAGACAATATTCCCGTTTCACAAGGGAGTAATAAAACGAGGTAAAGAATTTATCCAAAGCCAGCCGACAAAACACCCAGGTGAGAGGTACGTTTGGTCACTCCTTGCTTGCAAAATGCCCAACAAAATACATTTGGTCACTCCTTGCTTGCAAAATGCCCAGCTGGTCGTTTTTTGCTTGAAGCTTAGATAAAACCATCTACTCTTGCCTGGGCCTAGCCTACGTTTTCTCAGTTTTTGCCCCATAACTCACATCTCCAGTCCCTTCCCCACCCCCACCCCCCCCCCACGCATCCTCCCTCCACACCATCACCCCTGATACTGCATGAATTCACTTTAGGATAGAATAAAACCTTGTAGTTAAAATATAATGAATATAAGAAATATATTCTAATGAAACTAGTAGTTGCACAACAAAAGCTGCTATGAAAACCTCCGTACAGCCCTGTAGCAAGGCTAAGAACTTGTATTTGCTCAAAGAACGTAGGTATAGTAATTAGGTCATGTAACCATGGTCTGAAAGAAATAATTAATGAAATCGCTGATGAAAGAAGGAGTCTGTGTCTCTAACTTTCTCTAACAAGGGGCCTGTTTATAAGTTATCTACAGGGAGCGACTAAAAGAAACAAGCAGAAGAAACAGATGGTCGACACGGACATAAATTAGCTCAGACCGATAAGAACACCGCAAACTTGCAAAACCATCACGTACCAGGCAAAAGGTGAAACGTACACCACGAGGAAGACCTACGGCCTTCCTCCCAGAGACCCCTGCCCACAATTCTTGGAGGAATTTGCCCAAGCGCAAAGGGCTGATAAGCTGATTAACATACGAAGCCAGAGTAGGCAGGGCTAGGTAATGAGTATGTACAGGCGTTATATTGATACAATAAAACAATGAATATTTAATTAAGGTAGTTACTTTAGTCATGCGCGTTAGGCAGAAGGATCCCCCGTGCATCCAGTGCTGCCAAAAAAAGGATACTCAGTCACTAAGAAATTTTGACTTTGTTCTTTAAATCACACCCCCCCTTCCCAAATTTCCCCCTTTTACCACCCCCGCAGCGCCTAAATAACCCTAACCCTGCAAAAAAAGAGGTCGCAGGGTTCCTTGAACCTTTATTTCACACAGAGCCCTCCCCACTCCCTCCATCCATCCATCCACCCACCCAGCGCCACCCCCCTCTCCCCCTCGCATAAACACCCATTCCCCAGGCTCCCCTCCCCCATAAACCCAACCCAGCCCCCCCCCCCCCGTGCCTTCCACACACCTTCTCACCCTCCTCCTCGCCCCTCACCCCTTTCCCCCCCCCCCCCCCTCCCCCTCACAAAATGGCGCCTTCCCCTCACGCCGGCGTTTTCCCGCCACAGCTCCTCCCGCCCGCTCCCGTCACGTGACGCCCGCGCGCAGCCGCCCCGGCCGCGGGGGGGGGGGGGGGGGGGGGGGGCGGGGTCAGCGCGCGTGCGCCGGCGGCTGGGCGGGAAAACGGCGGCGGGAAAACGGCGGCGGCGCCGAGGGACCTTCCTCGTACACGCTGTAAGGAACGTGTGTGTCCATCTTTCTCCCCCTCCCCCCCTTCCTTAGCCCCTCACCTCAGCCCCTCCACTGCCAGGGTGGCTGTAGCCCCCCCCTCCCCCCCCCTTCCAATCCATGGGAGACGCGCAGCCCCCGCCTGCCTCCCCCCGGATGTGTTCCCCTCAGGGAGGGGCCGCCTCTGCTGCCGCTTGCAAGGCTGGGGTCAGGGTTTCCCTCAGGGAAAGCCACCCAACTCCATCCCTGCGGTGGTCCCATAGAATCCTGTAAGGTGGGGAGCAGAGTTTCCCTCAGGGAAAGCCCCCAGCCCCATCCCTGGGGTGGTCCCACACACTCATACAAGGGCAGGAGCAGTGTTCCCCTCAGGGAAAGCCCCCCAGCCCCATCCCTGGGGTGGTCCCACAGCCTCCTGCAAGGCCATAAGCCTCGTTTCTCCCAGGGAAAGCCCCCCTGGGTCCCAATCCCATCCCTGGGGTGGTCTGACAGCCTCCTGCCACATGGGGGGCAGCATTTATCTCAGGGAGAGCCCCCCAACTCCATCCCTGGGGTGGTCCCACAGCCTCCTGCAAGGTCAGGAGCAGCGTTTCCCTCAGGGAAAGCCCCCCAGCCCCATCCCTGGGCTGGTCCCACAGCCTCCTGCAAGGCCATAAACCTCTTTTCTCCCAGGGAAAGCCCCCCTGGGTCCCAATCCCATCCCTGGGGTGGTCCCACAGCCTTCTGCAAGGCTGGGAGCAGCGTTTCCCTCAGGGAAAGCCCCCCAATCCCAGCCCTGGGGTGGTCCAACAGCCTCCTGCAAGGCCAGGAGCAGCGTTTCCCTCAGGGAAAGCCCCCCATTGTCCTTAATCCCATCCCTGGGGTGGTCCCACACCCTTGTACAAAGCCAGGAGCAGCGTTTCCCTCAGGGAAAGCCCCCAGCCCCATCCCTGGGGTGGTCCCACACCCTCATACAAGGCCAGGAGCAGTGTTCCCCTCATGGAAAGCCCCCCAGCCCCATCCCTGGGGTGGTCCCACAGCCTCCTGCAAGGCCATAAGCCTCGTTTCTCCCAGGGAAAGCCCCCCTGGGTCCCAATCCCATCCCTGGGGTGGTCCCACAGCCTTCTGCAAGGCTGGGAGCAGCGTTTCCCTCAGGGAAAGCCCCCCATTGTCCTTAATCCCATCCCTGGGGTGGTCCCACAGCCTTGTACAAGGCCAGGAGCAGCGTTTCCATCAGGGAAAGCCCCCCAACCCCATCCCTGGGGTGGTCCCACACCCTCATACAAGGCCAGGAGCAGTGTTCCCCTCATGGAAAGCCCCCCAGCCCCATCCCTGGGGTGGTCCCACAGCCTCCTGCAAGGCCATAAACCTCGTTTCTCCCAGGGAAGGCCCCCCTGGGTCCCAATCCCATCCCTGGGGTGGTCCAACAGCCTCCTGCCACATGGGGGGCAGCATTTATTTCGGGGAAAGCCCCCAACCCCATCCCTGGGGTGGTCCCACAGGTTCCTGCAAGGTCAGGAGCAGCGTTTCCTTCAGGGAAAGCCCCCCAATCCCATCCCTGCGGTGGTCCCACACCCTCATACATGGCCAGGAGCAGCGTTTCCCTCATGGAAAGCCCCCAGCCCCATCCCTGGGGTGGTCTGACAGCCTCCTGCTGCATGGGGGGCAGCATTTATCTCAGGGAGAGCCCCCAACTCCATCCCTGGGGTGGTCCCACAGCCTCCTGCAAGGTCAGGAGCAGCATTTCCCTCAGGGAAAGCCCCCCAGTCCCATCCCTGGGCTGGTCCCACAGCCTCCTGCAAGGCCAGGAGCAGCGTTTCCCTCAGGGAAAGCCCCCCATTGTCCTTAATCCCATCCCTGGGGTGGTCCCACACCCTTGTACAAGGCCAGGAGCAGTGTTTCCCCCAGGGAAAGCCCCCAACCCCATCCCTGGGGTGGTCCCACAGCCTCCTGCAAGGCCATAAGCCTCGTTTCTCCCAGGGAAGGCCCCCCTGGGTCCCAATCCCATCCCTGGGGTGGTCCAACAGCCTCCTGCCACATGGGGGGCAGCATTTATTTCGGGGAAAGCCCCCAGCCCCATCCCTGGGGTGGTCCCACAGGTTCCTGCAAGGTAGGAGCAGCGTTTCCTTCAGGGAAAGCCCCCCAGCCCCATCCCTGCGGTGGTCCCACACCCTCATACATGGCCAGGAGCAGCGTTTCCCTCATGGAAAGCCCCCAGCCCCATCCCTGGGGTGGTCTGACAGCCTCCTGCTGCATGGGGGGCAGCATTTATCTCAGGGAGAGCCCCCAACTCCATCCCTGGGGTGGTCCCACAGCCTCCTGCAAGGTCAGGAGCAGCATTTCCCTCAGGGAAAGCCCCCCAGTCCCATCCCTGGGCTGGTCCCACAGCCTCCTGCAAGGCCAGGAGCAGCGTTTCCCTCAGGGAAAGCCCCCCATTGTCCTTAATCCCATCCCTGGGGTGGTCCCACACCCTTGTACAAGGCCAGGAGCAGTGTTTCCCCCAGGGAAAGCCCCCAACCCCATCCCTGGGGTGGTCCCACAGCCTCCTGCAAGGCCATAAGCCTCGTTTCTCCCAGGGAAGGCCCCCCTGGGTCCCAATCCCATCCCTGGGGTGGTCCAACAGCCTCCTGCCACATGGGGGGCAGCATTTATTTCGGGGAAAGCCCCCAGCCCCATCCCTGGGGTGGTCCCACAGGTTCCTGCAAGGTAGGAGCAGCGTTTCCTTCAGGGAAAGCCCCCCAGCCCCATCCCTGGGGTGGTCCCACACCCTCATACATGGCCAGGAGCAGCATTTCCCTCATGGAAAGCCCCCAGCCCCATCCCTGGGGTGGTCTGACAGCCTCCTGCCACATGGGGGGCAGCATTTATCTCAGGGAGAGCCCCCCAACTCCATCCCTGGGGTGGTCCCACAGCCTCCTGCAAGGTCAGGAGCAGCGTTTCCCCCAGGGAAAGCCCCCCAGCCCCATCCCTGGGCTGGTCCCACAGCCTCCTGCAAGGCCATAAACCTCTTTTCTCCCAGGGAAAGCCCCCCTGGGTCCCAATCCCATCCCTGGGGTGGTCCCACAGCCTTGTACAAGGCCAGGAGCAGCGTTTCCCTCAGGGAAAGCCCCCCAACCCCATCCCTGGGGTGGTCCCACAGGCTCTGGTATGGCGGGGATCAGGGTTTCCCTCAGGGAAAGCCCCCAGCCCCATCCCTGGGGTGGTCCCACAGCCTCCTGCAAGGCCAGGAGCAGCGTTTCCCTCAGGAAAAGCCCCCCCGAATCCCACTGCAGTTCCCAGGCAGCCTTTCCCTGCTTTCAGCCTCTTCTGGGGTGGGGGAAACACTTCCACCCTTTGGCTTAGCACGGTTTTTTGTAAGAAGACCCCCTTGTCACCCCAAACGTGCCCGTGGGGTGTCTGAAACGGGGAAGGGGATGCTGCAGGTTTCTTCTCCGAGAAGGTGTGGGTGGTACCCCAGTTGCCGTACTGGTTGGGGGGATTGGTGAGTGATGTCAAATCATCTCTTCCTTCATTTTTCGTGTGTTTTTTGGTTTTTTAGGCGGCTTGGTGGTCCTCGCAGCCTCGAGTTTTGCTCTGGGTGTAAACAAGACTGCCTTCGGCTGGCTGTAAGGCTGGCAGCGAGCATGGACCAGTACCCCTTCGACAATGAGAATGGGATTCATTTGGAGATGCACCTCCCGGGATTTCCCGAAAGCCAGGAGCTGCTCTGCAGCGAGGCCCTCGACTGCAACCTCTGCCCGACAGCGAAAGGCGTGAGCTACGCGGGGCTGAGCAGCTTGGACGCCGATGCGGCCGGCGACGCTCTGGAGGCCGAGCTGAACGTGTTCTCCCTCTACCTGGCGAAGGACTGCGGCTCCGGCCAGCTCCAGGGGTCAGACTGGCAGCCCTGGCAGCAGGGTGAGTGCGCCGCGCTCTGCCTTCTCGCTTCTTTTCAAGGGTCTCTGGCAGGTGGAAGCGGCTGGGGTTATTTAGGAGCTGCGTGCAGGCGCGGTGCGGAAGGATCTTTCAGGTAAAATAGGTGGATGCTCCAGGTTTTGTCACTTTGAGAATGTTTTACCTGGGAGATGACGTTCAGATTGCTAAGGCTGTGGAAGATTATAATAATCATAACCCCTCTCTTCCGCAGGAACTTTGCTGCTCTCCTCTTTTCTTACAATTATACCCTAGGCAGGAATCTCTTTGGGTTTTGGCTCTTTTAAGAGTCCTTGCAACCTGCCCTCTGGCTGGAAACGGAAAACGCGAAGGCATTAAAATGATAAATTTGCTAAATACGTTGCGAACATCTTTCCCCGCAGCGGAGGAGAGATGTTCTCTTTAATTCTTTCCGCGTTTCAAACGCTCTGTGAAATGGATTGAGCAGAACGGGCTTTTTCTGGCTCTGCCGTTGCGAGGAGAGCGCCTTGAGTTACACGTTCTTCTGGAGGGAACGGATAACTTAATTGCTAATGGCTGTAAAACTGTAACTAGCAGCGCTCAAACGAGAAAATCAGACTTTCCCCTAACGACTGGGGCCTGTATTTCCACCGGCTCGTGGGTGAGGAACCTGGAATTGTCTGGGGAAGCCCCGGGGTTATCCCCTAGTCAGACTGCCCTCGGTACGGCACCTCCAGCAAAACCGTTTGGGGTGATCCCAAACCTCTTTTCCCGAGAAAGAGGGGGAAGACGGTAAAATTCACGGTGTCAAGGTTCAGACTGGTGAAGGGTGTAACCTGTGCAAGGGTGGAGGTGTCTGGAGACCCCAGAAATTAAGCAGCTGAGCTGCTGCTTTATTTCTTTATTATTTTATTACTACGGAGCTGACGCCAGAGCCACAAATCGTAAGAGGGGGAGCAGGTTTGCGGGACTTTCTTACTCGTTCTGGTGCAGATATTCAGCCCGTGAGGCCGGCGCCCTCCAACAGAAGTGTTATGAAAAAAGACGTGTTTTTATTAGCGCTAAAGCGAGAAGCGTGTCATTGCAAAGGTAAATAAAGCGGCTGTCGCTTTCTCCCTTCTTTCAGAGCCGGAGCTTCCCGCGCTGGCGGGACCGGAGGAGGCTGGAGGAGGCGGCAGCGGATCGGCGGGGAGCGGCGAGCCTCCCCTGGGCTCTCAGAGCTCGCCGCTGGGCTGCAGCCGCTGCGGGAAGGTGTTCGGCAGCGCCAGCGCTCTCAGCAAACACTGCCTGAGCCACAGCCAGGAGCGGCTGCACGTCTGCGCCGTCTGCAGCAAGGCCTTCAAGCGGCCGGACCACCTGTACGTAGGCGTTCGGCTTAGCCGGCTCTCAAGAACCTCGGCTCCTGCCGCCGTTTATTTCCCAGTTCCAGAACTCGCAGCGCTCGGGAGCCTTTGTGCCTTTTCAGGCCACCGACCGCTGCGAAGTGAGGTTACAAACCGACTTCACTACCAGATGCAAATTCCCTTTTCATTTTCCAGAGCAGCCTGGTGTGGGAAAAAAACCCTGGAAAGCATCTATTTCTGCCCAGCTGTGGAAAAATCTGTAACACTGCACCCTGTGGCAGCGGCCGGTCTTGGTCCGGGACTAAGTAAAACACCGTTTTGCTTCGTGTTGGACCAAGCGATGGCCCGCGGACCTGCGCCGTCCTAAAACGTGCCTTTACGAAGCGCCAGCCCGCGGTTTACAGCTTCCCCTTGATTTTGGGGGACACACCCGCCTCATTTTTGCTGTCTGCGCCGTTTTCGACTTGAAAACACGAGACAGTCGTAACGGGCCCGTGTTGGCCGGCGTGGCTGCGCGCGCTTGCAGGCTGCAAAGCCACCCCCGTGACCGCCCTGCGCGTCCTGCCGGTGCTTCGGGTGTGCTAAGACACGATATTTTCTTTTCTTCCTCGCTACAGGAGCGGACACATGTTGACGCATCAGAAAAAAACCCCTTTCATCTGCCCAGAACCAGACTGTGAGAAGAGTTACTGCAACCCCCGTTCGCTGCGGCGCCATTACGGGCTGCGGCACAGCTGCAGGGAGGCTCCTGCCGGCGAGGAACCCTCGCTCCTTCCCGCTCCGGGTAGCCAAGGTGGTGGGAAATCAGCGGAGGGACGTCTTCCGTGCTCGGAATCGGGCCCTTTCCCACCCGAAAGTGACCTGCTGAGGGACGTCGTGAGTCAGAATTGTCCCGTAGGTGCCTTCCCCTCCGCAGAACACGCGGACGCCGCCTCGCCAGGGCCCAGCCGGGCCTCCCGCCTCGCGTCTGACGGCAGCGGGCTGGCGGAGGATGATTTCTCGCGGGATTGCTCCTCATGCCAGAGGGATGCCGCTTCTTCCAGCGTCACAAATCCCACCGAGGTGCCTGTGGTTGCGCCGTGGGAGAACATGGCGATTGATCTCACCACGGTGTCTTTTATTTCGGAGCCTGCGGGGCTGCAGCCTTGTCCTGACAGCACCCTGCCATGTTTTCCTGCCCCCCGAAAACCTGAAAACCGCTCGAGTGATAACTTTGAGTGCATGAGAAACGTGCCGGTGTGTGCTAAATCCGAGAGGAACAGCGTCTGCCTTGCTTGCGAGCCGCCTGCCGCAGCCGACGAGCGTCCGGATGCTTCGCCTGTCCCTGCTGCGCCTCTTAAAGCCAAAGAGGATGCGCTGAGCGAGCCGGCCCTGGGTTGTTTTGAGGAAATCTTTCAATCAGCGGAACCCCACGCCTCCTGCCCGCTGGAGAACGCCGAGGAGCCGAGTTTTCCGGAGGTTTCGAAGCGTGACGAGGGCGGGCAGCTCTTCCCCAAACCCCCGGAGCCCGCTGCATGCCCGGGGCCGCTGCAGATGCCGCAGCAGCACCTCTTCCAGGCCATCGCTGACTCTCCGCTGGCTCCATCCCCACCGGCAGCTCCGGGGGCCGCGTGCCTGGCAGCAAACCTGCTCCGACAGCCACGGCCTGCCTTCGCCTCCCAGCGTCCGCAGCCGACGGGGTACCAAGGGCTTTCCGCGCACCTCCGACAGGCCGTTCCCTGCTCCCACCAGCCAGAAAACGAGGTTTCTACCTTGAAAAAAGAGAAGAGTAACGACGGTAGCGCCAAGACAGCCAGGAAAGCGCCGGCGAGGACCGGCTGGTCCTGGCGTCAGCCGGCCAGCCGCAGGGAGAAGCTGGCTGCCCCGAGCCAGGTGGCCATGGCGTCCTTCCCCGCGGCTCCGGTGCCGCGCCGGCTCACCATCTTCAACAGGATTCAAGTACGGCACCGCGCTCTTCCGATCCGTTCCGCTCCACCCGCGTTTGTATCGCGTTCACTGCCCTCCCACGCGCTTCTCAGCGCTGCTTGTTTGCGCTGGCAGCTCTGGATTCCCCAATAACGGCACTTTACGCATCCAGAGCGCTCTGAAAACATTAATTAATCCCATGCCAAAGGTTTTGAAGTAATTGAACGAGATCAAGGCTTGGGTTGTGTCACAACGTGGCCTTTCACCCGGCTTCTTGAGGCCACTGCGACGGGCTGGTGGCCTTGGCAGGCGGGCCAGTGGCCTTGGGAGTTGACTGCCCAGACTTCCAGGATTTATTAATGAGCGCTGCTTCGCTGTGCGTTATTTTCCTGGAGAAAACATTCTGTTCCTCTTCTCCGAAACGGAATAACTTTTATTTTTGTCGGTTTTATTTTATCGTTTTGCTTTTGGTTATATTTTCAAGCTTTGCTGGCGGGCAGAACAACAGCTGCCCTCGATTTATTGGTTCTTTTTACCCACAGGGTGGCAACATCTACACCCTGACACACGCAGCGGAGGGAGCTCGCTCGCCGGCCGGCCGGTAAGCTGCTCGCGCTCAAGTTTTGCGGGGGCTGGTGGTTTCTAGAGCGTGTTTTAGCACCTTCTCGGGCCCTTTTCCCTCGGGGGCTGAGATTTAATGTAGCCCTTTCATCCGGCCAGCTAATTAATAGGTGTTTAAATTAGAACAAGGAGACTTTCGACCTAATTCCGAACTGGCAGCGGTCAAACCGGCGCAGTGTGGCGGGCAGGTGGCTTGTGTGAAGTGTTGAAGATGGTTTAGGACGCAATAAGGAATGACTGAGCTTGTTCTTTTCACACATTACAACAACAAAAGCCCCCAGATTTGCCAGGGAAGGAAAAAAATGGGGATTTGGGATAAGGTGAAGGGATTCCCCTCCTTCAAGGGTTTCCCAGCGGGCAGAGGCTTTGCTCTCAGTCGCATTCCTGGTGACCCGCCAGGCTGCAAGGAGAATTCCTGTGTTAGAATCATGGAGGCAGGCCCTGAATTTAGGTTTTCGAAGCCATTAGCTGATTTTATGATTATTTTTAGAGTCAGTTGGTGATTTAGAGTCAGAATGGTTTTCTCTGCTGAAGAAAAAAACGCGTCATTCCCTCTTCTTTGGTGGCTGCCGCTTCCCTTTGGTGCCGGGGCCGCAGGCCTGTGGAGTTTTCTGTCGCTAAATCGCAGCTCTGCCACCTTCCTGCCCAGCCTGGGTGGCTTTGCCGTTTGCTGAGCGAGAAAGCAAGCTGCTCCATGGGGGGAAAAAAGGAAAAAAAAAAGAGATTTTAATATTCTGCACCCTTCTGGGGGGAAAAAAAAATAATAATTATTTTCTGCGTCCTTCTGAGCAGCGGCGAGGTCCCCACGCGGCCTCGGGAGGGGTGCCCTGCCCGCCTGTTGCGAACTGTCACGGCTAAGGGAGCTGCTGCCTCATTAAGAATTACTTTGTCACTTTTGAGTGGCAAATTAAAAGTCGTGGCTCATCGTGAAAATAGTTACCTGCTCCAGCTAGCCTTGGTAGTCTGGCCACATGTGTGTTTTTTAAAGAAAACGCTCCTGGAGTTTTTAAAGCAGATTGTTCTTCCGTGGTGTGGCAGTTAAAAAGTTTTATGATTATTTTTGAAGTTGTATACCTAATATTGGAAGTAATATTTGTGCGTTATCGGTTAACGGGTATAATTCACGCTCGGAAGAGGCGGCCGCATCCCTGATTTAAAGCTGCACCTTTGTAACGCCGCTGAGTGATGCCCTGCCAGGGGTTTCCCTCTAATTAAATTCTCTCGTTGCTAAACGAACTGCAGCCATTTCCCACCCGAACCGAGCTTTCTGGCGGGAAACACACGCGTGGCTCTAACCTTGATCGCGATGAAATCTCCATTTTAAAAGTGGTTCCACTTTCTAATCTTCATTTCCCATCCTTTATCTCAATTTTTCACCTAGCGACAGCACCGGTGCCGCTCCGGTGGACGGCAGCGGCTGCGAAAGCGACGTTCTCTGCCGGAGCTGCCTTCGGACCCGTTCCACCGGGAAGGGCCTGGAGAGCCACGGGCGTTTTGGCGGTGAGCGCTGGCACTCAGCGCAAGGGAAGGAGGAGCAGCAGGTAACGGGGGCTGGAATCCTTCAGTGCTTGGCGTTCGACAGGAATTTAAATCAAGGTCCCGAGGAATTTATTTTTTAAACCTCGTGCGTGGTGATAAAAGCTGGGAGTGACTTCCCCTTATCCTGGGAATTTGAGGAAAAGATCCAGGAGCGTGGCGCTTCTGGAGCCCTTCAGTGGATGCTCTTAAATAATTTTTAAACGGTGGCGTGTTAGTTTGAAAAGCCGCTTCGCCTGAGTGAGAAACCACCGCAAGCCCCCGGCCGCACCGTGGCACCATGGCCCGGTGCTCGGCTCGTTGCTTCTGTAGCCGATTCTGGGTTTAAGTTCTACTTTACATCTTGGGGGAGCTTTTTTCTAGCCAAGAGCGTGAACTTGGGCGCTTGGGGAAACGGGAGCGGGCACAGCAAGGATCCCTGTTCCGGGCTCCCACTTAAAGGGGCTTACTCGGCGTAGTAGCTCTTACTATCGTTGTTATTTCGGAGAAAGCAGAAGCGAGTTGTTTGCGAAGCGCTTTGCTGTCCTCATACCCTTGTGTTTGTGGTCAGGTGTGCCACGCAGGAGGTGCCAGCCACCTCTGGCTCCCCGCGGCCGGAGATGGGAACCAGCCCTCCAAACCCTGGATGCCATCAGGGAACGTGCCGGTGGCTCCTCTGGTCATTCCCGTCTCTGTTCCGGTGTCGGCTACGAGCTCGCCAGCCGGGAATGAGGTGAGCGGCCGTCGCGTTCCTCCGGCCTTCCCGTGATTTCGTGGTAGCACTGGGCTGGAATCGCTCCCTCAAATCTCATGCAAACGACGCGGCGGCCGCGGGCAGATCCTGGGACCCACGGCCAGAAATTCCTTGGAAATAACTTGTTTGTCACCTTGAATTGCACGGAAATAAAAAGGTGGCGTGGGATGTGTCGGCGGTGTGATGTGGGACGGATGCAGAGCCTAGGGAAATGCTCGGAGATTTCCTGGGCGATTTAAAGAATTGCAAGACAATTGCCCAATTTTTTCCCTTTTTCCCTTTTTTCCCCTTTCAGCCCTCTCTGACTACAAAAGAATTCCAAGACTATTTCCCAATTTTTTCCTTTTTCCCCCTTTCAGCCCTCTCTGACTACAAAAGAATTCCAAGACTATTTCCCAGGTTTTTCCCTTTTTCCCCTTTCAGCCCTCTCTGACTACAAAAGAATTCCAAGACTATTTCCCAGTTTTTTCCCTTTTTCTTTTTTCCCCTTTCAGCCCTCTCTGACTACAAAAGAATTGCAAGACTATTTCCCAGGTTTTTCCCTTTTTCTTTTTCCCCCTTCCAGCCCTCTCTGACTACAAAAGTAGTTTTCAAGCACCTCGGACGCCTCCTGCTTCCTTCCTGGGATGCAGGGATTTGATGTTTTGCTTGGAATTGCCTTGTCCAGGTTAGCGGGAAGGACGGCGTGGATGGGAAGGACCCGGGAGCCAACCTGCACCACCACATGAAGCTGCTGCGGCCAAAATCCCTTTTCATCCCTCCTCCGGCGGCCCCCGACGCCCCGCCGGGGCTGGGAGGTTGCTACCGGAGCACCCTCCGCTCGCCCACCATCCTGGTGGATCACCTGCTGCGGGACTTGCTCCAGCGCTCCCCCTACACACCCCCTCCCATGCTCAGCCCCCTGCGGGAAGGATCCGGCCTCTATTTCAGCACCCTCTGCTCGTCCTCCGCCCGCGGTGATCCCGGCCGGCTGCTCAGCACCGTCCTAGGTAATCCCATCCTCCAGAACGGGACCGGGGGGAACCCGGCTGGCTGCCCTACAGGCTGCAGGAACCGGATCTAAAGTGCTTTCCTCCAAGATCCATTAGAAATCGAGTGGGCAACCACCTTCCTGGGGGATCCACTCCGGCCGTTTACGTGGGGCAGTTTAACCGTCGCTTTTGGTGATGCTGCTTTTATTTTACTGCTATTTGGTGCAAATTTCCCTTTTCCTAAATATTAAAAAATATATCGTGGTTGCACCAAAACAAGCCCAATGTCAACGTGGGGAGGACGCCCGCGTGTCAGCCCTGCGAGCACACTTTCCCCTGGGTTCGGATTCTGCTCCGTATTTTTTGCGGAGGAGAATTTGGGGGGGAGGGGTGTCACCCGGGAGGGGGTTTGGGCGGGTGGTAGGACAAGGGGAAACCTCAAGCTGCCCCGGGGGAAGGTTTACGTGGGAATTTTGGAAGAATTTCTTCGTGGAAAAGGTGGCTGGGCTGGCCAGGGGGGGTGGGACTCCTGGATACGGTGCTTAGCAGCAAGGCTTGGTGGTGCTTGGAGCTGATGTGCTCAGAGTTCTGGAACATTCCGTGGTTGCGTGGGCTGGGGGGTGATCCCTCGACATGGAGTTGATCCCTTTACCTGGAGGGACCTTTTTTTTTTTGGTATCTTTCAGGCGGAGCGTCTGGAGACCTTGGCCTTTGTCTCATGAACGAGACCACCAAAGTCAGCGTCCAGCCGTGAGTCGTGGCGTGGTGGCTGGAGTAATGGGCAAGCGTTGGGGGGCCGCGGGCGAGGAGGGAACCGCCGTTTCGGTTTTATTTAATCTTGATTTTATTGGAAACGCCCCCCCTCCCTCGCGCCACGCGACACTCGGGTGCCGTTTTTCACCTGTGGTCGCAGCCTCCCCCCTTTCCTCCTGCTCCCCATTAGTCTCAAAGCGCCCCTCACGCCTTTTGCTCAGGTTTTGAGGAAAGCAGAAGGAATTTTTCCAGTTGATGGGAGACAAGAGGGTGACGGGGGTGGCGCGGTGACACTCTGCGGGCTGAGAAGCAACCGTGGAAGCTGGTCGTGGTTTGGTTTTTTGGGTTTTTTTGGAAGCGGCTGGTGTGCGTGCTGTGTTTATCCTCGCTCGGAGCCCCTGCGACCGCCAGCTGTCGTGATGTACCTTGCCTTCCTCCCCTCCTCTTCCTCCTTCCTTTAGCCACATCAACATTGGGAGCCAGTTTCAGGCAGAGATACCGGAGCTCCGGTGTGGATCCAGCCTGGAAGAGGACGGAGAGGCAGGGCTCTTGGTGTGGAAGCCCTGGGGAGACATCGCCACTAACCCAGCCACGCAAGACAGAGGTCTCTCATGCTCTAACGAGCTGCTAATTATTTTTTTTCCCATGCCTTTTCCTGGTCTCCAGCCCATCTGCCACACTTCTCCCCGTTTTCCTTCCGCCTCACCTTTTATTTTTTTTCCTTCCGCCTCACCTTTTATTTTTCTCTCGCCCCAAACTGACGTTGGGTTGGGTTTCGTTGCATTTGTAGTAACCAAACTGCTCCACGTGGCCTGCTCCAGCGCCGTGCCGGGGGGAGGAATGAACCTGGAGCTGGCCCTGCACTGCCTGCACGAGGCGCAGAGCAACGTCCTGGTAAGCAGCCGCGCGTCGGCCGCCGTCCCGAGGGCGCTGGGAATCGCTCCCGGTTTTCCGCAGGCTGGAATCCAGCCTCTTTGCTAAACCCACGGAGTTCTTGCACCTCGCCGGAGTCTGCATTAACGCCTCTGGGCATCGCGTCCCCCCGCCTTAATTGATAAAACCAGCTCTTAGATAAATAGGTGATGATTTGGAGAATAATTAACACCACTAAAGCCCCAGGTCTGCTCTGGACAAACACCCCGGGTGCTCCTCGCCCCGGTTCTGCTCCTCTCCCTGTGCTTTGAGGAAGGGATTGAATGACCAAATCCAGTGGGAGGACTCGGTGTGCGCAGCATCTCCGCGAGCGCGCGACGAGCCCCGAACGACTCCAGCGGAGAGAAATCTCCTGGAGGGGGTGGCAGGTCCCCGGGGGCATATCCCGAGGGATTTCTTTCCGTACAACGCTCCAGTGTGGCTTGAGGAAATGTTTCTGTGAGCTGAGGCCATCCTGAAGCACTCTTGCTTCCCTGGTGGGGAACCTAAATTATTATTTTTTCACGTTAAATCCCACAGGAGGCTTTGGAGATGCTGCTTTTTGGGGTGCCGCAGAAATCGGGATCTCATCCGCTGGCTGATTATCACTACACAGGTAAACTGGAAGTAACGGTTCTTCCTTCCCCCGGGATGCCAAGTTCCCTGTCTGTACTCTGATGTGAAAAAATTATTTATTTTTTTTTTAAAAAAAACAACGCTCCCCATCGCTTGGGGCAGTTTTTTGGGCTGGGGGGGTGTGTGTGTGATCTCAGTGACACCCAACGGGAGAAGCGCGCCGAGCCGTACCCTTCCGGATCCGCTGGTGGTAATAAGGGTCGTTGCTAATTAATTGGCTGCTGGGTTTGGTTATGGCTTTGGGAAGGAGGAGGGATGTCGGGAACGCGGGTTGAGGGCTGCGCTGGCTTTAATTAGGCAGCGAGCGACCTTAACGAGGATCGGCACCTCGGTGTTTGCTGCCAGGTTCGGCTGCTTGGAGCTCTCTGGAGAAGGACCTGTTTGAAGAGGCGCTCGCTGCCCACGGGAAGGATTTCCACCTGATACAGAAGAAGGTAAAACCTTTTGATCGAGTGGATCCGGGGCTGCGACGGGATCCCATCCTCCGAAACCTCGCGCTCGCTCCCGAATGCTAAAAACACGCCGCTACAAGACGACGTGCCCGATTACAACAGAATATCGAATATCTCCGGTACCAAATACCAGAGAGAATTAAATCATATCAAAACCCCGCGCTGCCCACGCGTGCTTCTGGCCCTTCCAGCCTTTTCCGAGCGGGAAGGTTTGTTTTCTCTCCCATCTCAGTGCATCCGCTGGGGCTCCCGTGGCACGGTAACCGGAGAGGACGGGAAAAGGGGAAAAAAAACCCCCCAAAACCCCCCTTTTAGATAGTTTTGTTGTGTGTCTGTGCCTGCAATATTTTGCTACGGTATTTCCATGATGGGTTGCTTCTGTTTTTCTCGCAATAGATTCAGACTAAGAGTGTGTCCCAGTGTGTTGAATATTACTATATCTGGAAAAAAAGTGCTAAATTTGCCTACAGTCGAGTCATAGGAAAAAAGCTCAAGAGACACAAGGTGGAAGAGGCTGAAAAAAAGGTAGAAAAACTGCCGGGGGTGCCCGGGGTTCGATTCCGCTGCCACTTTCCCAAACTTCCTCTGGGGAATAATCTGGAACCGCAGAGCATCCCACAGTCGGCGCCGAGAACGCGCTCCTGACTCGTTACAGGCAGCATTAATTCCCGAGGGCGGGCACCCTTGCCCGTTTAATTAATTCCCGATCCCTTCCTAACGGTAACGAGCCCGTTTGCTCTCCTTAGACTTGTCGCTGAGGGTGGCCAGGGATAGTCTGTGACTCGGAGCCGCTCCCGGCCTCCAAACAGGAGTTTTGGGCACAGAAATAGATATTTTGGGTTTTTTTATGGTAGAACTGCGCAACCCCGGATCAACAGTGCTCAGGAATTCTATGCTTTAACCCTGTTTTTCTGCTTTTTTTTATTTTTTTTGTGGAGGAAAGTGCCATTCCCCTTAGGGTGGTGTAAATAATATTTATTTTTCCTTCAAGGCCTGTGTTGTCACCCCGATTTTTGGCTATTTCAGCGCTCGGAGGACTTCACCTGGGCTCATGCCTTTTCGCGCTGGACGCCACGCGTTCCAGCCGCCCGAGCCGCGCAGGGATTTTTCCAGCTTTTTTTTTTTTTTTACCATCACTACAAGTAGCATTTTTTACCGTTTCAACTATTTTTTTTCCCCCCCTACTTTAGCAACCCTCACCTTTCCAAAGAGAAGGAAAAAAAATTAATTAAGGCCTCTCTGGTTTACAGGTTGTTTGGAACCCGAAGCGGCTTTGCCTCCTGTGGAAGGAAGACGGGAAAATGAAGCGGAAGAGGGAGAAAAAGATGCCCCGCGACGCAGGCAGCACATCCCACCGTCGGGACGAGGCTCAGTGCCAGGCTGGAAGTGCCGACAACCAGAGCATGTTTCCCTGCAGCCTGTGTGGAAGGTAGCTAAGAATCTTCTAGAAACCTGCCGCTTTTGGCCAAAAGGGATTGAAAGTGATGGAGTTTGTGCCTAGGGGGACGTGGGGAAGCGGAGCTGCGAGCGCCGGGAGGGCCGCCCCTGCCCCTTTTGGCCACCTTGCGCTTTTATTTGAATTTTACAACCAACTTTTGACCCAAATATCTGTCTTGTTGAAAACAACGCCGACGTTCCGCACAGCGGCGGCACGAAGCGCTGGAACCCTGCCGTACCACGCGTCAAAATAACACAGAAATTCACCAAAATAGAAAGAACAAAGCTTGTTTAACAGTGTTTATCGTCTTAAAAAAAAAAAAAAAATTAAAAATCCTGGTTTGTTTTCTAATTTCCAGGGTATTTGAGAAGATAAAAGGGAGGAACGCTCATATGAAGAAGCACCGCCCGCAGGTGAAGCCGCCTGAAGACGAAATGGTTCCAGAAGCATCTGGAAGCGGCGTCGAAGCTGGACAAGACCCAAAGGCTGCCGGCTGCTTCTGCTACTGACGGGCAACAGGATTTTGGAGCAGCCACCAGGTTCGTTGGTGCAGGAGAAAACCCCAAACTCCGACGTTCTCTGGCCTTGGAGCCCTGGCGGAGTCGCACCGATCCCAGAAAATCAACCTGGGCTTTTCCTGCTGGAGAAAACCACCCGGTGCGGAGAACATCCACGAAAAGGGGTTTGGGGAAGAAAAGCTGCAGCATTGTGCCCGGCACGTGTTTTTTTTGAAAATGGATTTGGGTTTTCTCAGCGTTGTTTGACAGAAAGAGCTGCGGAGGCATCGCGCCGGGCGCCAAGTGCGTGGGGCTGGGGGAGCACAGCCTGTTTTTTGGGACTGAAATAGCAAAATACAAATCCCGGGAGCAACTTCCATCTGCTTTTGCTTCCAGGAGTCCTTTGCCTCCGTCTAAAACTCCCGCTGAGCGCCCTCAGCCCGTGCTTCTGGGGCAGAAAGAGGCACAACAGGGAAATTAATGAGAAATCGCCGCCGTCGCGAACGCCTCGGTCCTGTCGCGAAGCCCCGCGGCGCATCAGGACCTCGCGCGTGGCGCTCCCCCGAGCCCAGCCGCTTCTGGACTGCCCTTGCCTGTTACGCCAGCGGTAATTAAACCATTAAAGTTCGTTATGTTTGATTGCTGGCCTGAACCTGCGCCTGTTCTTCGGCGGCACGCCGCTTGGTGTGCGGCCGCATCACTGACGCTGCCTCGGGTGCCGGAAAACCGAGGATTTGATTAATTCAGCAAAGGAATTTGATAAGAGTCGTGTCTCTGCTGGCATTAGAGGGATAAAAGGCGTTTTCCTTGTTGCCAGGCCACAGATTTTCATGGCTTTTCTGTGTTTTTTCCCAAATACTCACATCCAGTATGACCCGACGCGTATTTCAGTTCCGTTTTCCTCTTTAAAGGATGATCTCTGGGGCAGTTCCTTCACCCAATGGCAGCTTTGCGGAGCGTTGATCGTTTTCCTTCTGCTTCCCCCCCAACCCTTGTATTTATAAAAAAATCAAATCAAAAAACTTTTTTTATCTGATCCCGAAGGGAAAGCAGCCGCCTGGCGAAAACAAGGCCGGGCTTTTCCATCGCCGATGTTTCGGCAGGCGAGGCGGGCTGCGCGTCTCGGCAGCAACGCCGGGGAGACGCTGCGCGGCTGGAAGCGCCCGTTTCCTTCCAAAAAGGAAAGAAAAAAAGGAAATAAAATGGGGTGCGGCGGGACGAGCACTCTGATTGACGGATGTTATGGTGCTGAGCTGCGGCGATGAGGCCTGAGTTGGTTTACGCGTGGAAAAGCGCTCGTGGGCTCTGTGGCTCGCGCCGAGGCGGTTACCCCAACGCGTAGGTGGGATTTGGGGATAAAAAAATAATCCCTTGGCGGCGCTCGGGGTGGGTTTGGTGTCCCTCCACGCGCGTTAGCGCAGGGCTCTGTGGCGAGGATCGTTACCCCTCCTGACGACGTCCAGAAAATCAAAGTTTTGGTGCAAGAAGAGGATTTGGTCCAGGTTTTCCGGCGCCAGGCCGGCTCGCCGGTGCTGCAGGGCGCTCTCGCCGGTGGCGAAGGCCTGCTCGGGTGGCGTGGCAGTGGCGGGGATGGCGAGGAAGTGCCGGCTGAGCCGCGCCACGGCCGGGAAGCGGTGCTCGTTATTCTTCCACCAGTCCAAGGGGTTGGTGCTGCGCTTGCAGAGCGGTTCCACGATGTAATTTTCCAGCTGCTGGTGGATCTCCGGCATGCTCTCCGTCGGATCCTTCCCCAGCAGGATATCATAGGGGCTCTGCGGCGCCGCGCTGGCGCTCTGCTCCTTGGGGGCAGGGGGCTGGCTGTTGCCCTCCCCCCCCTCGGCTTTGTAGTCCCAGCAGAGCGTCCAAAAGCGGCCGCCGGCGGGGGCCTGGGGGTTGGAGATCTGCGACAAGATGGTTTTGACGCGCTGATGGAGCTCGTTGCGCAGCGCCGGGCTGAGGAACCTCAGTTCCTTGAAGCGCGGGTCCAGAAAGGAGGCGATAACCGCCGGGTTTTCCAGAACTTTCTCGTCCTCCGCCGACCCCCAGCACCGCCTCAGCTCCGCCCTGATGTTCCCCACCACCGTCCGGATGACGGCGCCGGTGCCGGCTTCTTCCGCTTGCTGCCCGATGGCGGCGGCGACGCCGTGGACACAGGGCAGGAGGGAGGAGATGGAGGCGTTCTGCTCCTCCCGCAGGAAGGCGACGGCGATCCTGACGGTCCTCAGCACCCCCACCAGGTCCTGCAGGAGCTTCCACTGGCCATCGGCCAAGCGCGGCGCGGCCGCCGCGCCCTCGGGGTGCTCCTCCAGCACCGCCATGACGGCCCACTTGAGCTCCAGCAGGCTCTCGCACATCTCCGCCGTGCTCAGCCACCGCGCCTCCGCGTCCAGCGCCAGGCTCAGCCTCGTCCTCTTGGTGGCTTCCAACTTCCCGTTCAAGGACCCGGTGGCTTTGGCGTCCTGCTGGAAATACCGCACGATGCCGCGGGCGGCACCCAGAGCTTCCCGGACCTGCTCCACCTCCAGCCCCGCCGCCACGCAGCGGTGCAGGGTGCGAGCGGCGCAGCACAGACCGCTCCAGCCCTGCGGTTGCGCCGCGTCCGCCGCCGCGTCCCGCATCACGCAGAAAACGGCTTTGCCGGACGCGCCGAATTTGGAGAGGACAGCGCACAGCCCCTCACCCGCCTCCCCTTCCCCCTCCGGCGCCGGCCGTGTCTCCAGGGCGCACCGCGCTCGCCGCCACTCGCCGTCGATGAAGCAAGCGCTGACGCTGCGGTAGAGCGGGCCCAACAGTGATGGCCACAGCTCCACGCACAGCACCACGGCCTGCGCCGGCTGCAGGTACCGCTCCAGCTGCCGCTTCATCACAGTGTAGCGGTGCCGCAGCATGCCGGCCAGCTGCGCCGGCACCGGCAAGGCAAAGTTGGGCTCCAGGTATCCCACCAGGAGCCCGAAACCTTTATCCTTCACCACGGACAGAGGGTGCAAATCCCGGAAAATCATCTCCAACAGCAGCTCCAGGATGATATCGGAGCGTGGGTCCGGTCCGAGCAGGGCGCGGCGTGGTAAACGTTTTCCGGCGGCGTCATTTGCCGGGATCGTTTGCCGGCGTTTTCCTGAGCTGAGGAATCGGATTCGGCGCTTTGGTCGTCCCTCAGCTGGGAGAGGAGGGTGTCGCGGATGCTGTGCTTCCTCACCAGGTGCTCCCGCATGGTGGTGGTGCTGTTGTGGAAGGAGAGCTGCTTCTTGCAGACGTTGCACTCCACGTACGCGTCGCCCAGCTTCGTGTAGTAATTCCACACCTTGGATTTGCGGCGGTCGACGTAGAACGCGGCGCTGGCGCCGTCCTGCCCACCACCACCCCCGCTGCCTTTCTCCCTCTTCCTCTTGGATGCTGCCATGGCGTAGGCGTTGAAAACCATCGAGTTTTCCTCTGGGGAGAGAAAACACCGTAGAAATATTAATTTCACCCGACGCACGCAGCGCAGGAATATTAATTTCACCCGAAGTGCGCGGCGCAGGAATATTAATATCATCCAAAGCGCGCGGCGCAGGAATATTAATATCACCCGATGCATGCGGCGCAGGAATATTAATATCGCCTGACGCACGTGGCGTAGGAATATTAACATCACCCGACGCACGCGGCGCAGGAATATTAATATCACCCGACGTGCACGGCGATGGAATATTAATGTCAGCCACCACGCGCACCGCCGATAGCGGTGAGGGCAAGGGGAGGCGCAGCCGCGTGGCACGCGTACCTGGCACCGCTGGCGGGATGAGCGGGAGCACCGGCTCCTCCGTCGCCTCCTCCTTGGGCTGCGCTTCGCCCTCCGCCTTGGCACCATTCTCCGGTAGCTGCGGCGCCCTCTCCGAGCCGGCACCCGCCATCCTGTACCCGGCAGCAGCGCTGCGCTGGGGGGGAGGGGGGAGGAAAACCAGTGGCGTTACCAAATCAGCCAGTGGATCCCAGATCCCAGATCGCGGTGGGGAAACAGGATTATTGCCGGGGTGGGGAATATTGGCGGTACAACCGCGTTATCGCCGTCACCACGCCGTCACCCTCCCACCCATGGGCAGGTGCCGTATTTGGGTGATTTCACCCCAAAAACCGCCTCCTTCAGGCGCTGGGCCTGTGTCGTGTGTGTCCCGTGTCCCCCCCGTAACGAAGGAGGCCGTTAATGAGCAGCGGGCTCGTTAAATCCTCCGCCTTCGTTAGTGGCGCCGCTAGCCTTTCACCTGGAAGTAATTCAGCTGGGGCTGCTCTCAGAAGTCCCGGGTGGGGGTGGGGGTGGGTGGCCCTTAGTAGGGCAAGGTCGGGGTTTTAATTACTGACCTCGCTAATTAGCTGGGGCTTCGTTAAGTGCCTGGCGGGGAGGGGTCGAGGGTGCCGTGACCCCTGCGGGTCACCCCCACTCGCGGTGCGTTGGGCTCCACCGGAGCCAGCCTTGCTGTGCCGGGTAGCGCCGTGATGTCACCGCCGGGGCCGTGACGTCACCGTGATGTCACCGCGCGGGCGGGGGGGGCTTGGCTGACCTTGGCTGACCCCTTACCCCCCCCCCCAATTCCCCCCCCCCCCCCAATTCCCCCCTATTAGAGGCCGAGCTGCGGGGTGCAGCCCAGCGCAGCAGCGCGACGTCACAGCAGCGCGTCAAAAATAGCTAAAAAGGACGAAACTGGCCCATTTTGGGGCTGCCCCCCCTCCCCCCAAAAAATAATCACACGCCCCCCGCGGCCGCCCCCCGCCCGCGCCCCGCGCCCCGCGCCCGCCAGGTGGCGCCGCGCCCCGCCCGCCGCCGGGGAGCCGCGCCGGCCCCGCCCCTCCGCCCGCCTCACGTGGTGCGCCGCCAGCCAATGGGGAGCGGTGCCCGCGTCACGTGAGGCGGGCCCGCGGCGGCGTCAGGGCGGGCGGAGCGCGGCGGCCGCCATGGACCAGGCCGGGAAGGAGAAGGAGGCCCTGCAGCTGCTGGCTGAGGCCGACAAGAAGGTCCGCGGCTCCCAGTCTTTCTTCGCCGGCCTCTTCGGGTGAGCGCCGGCCGAACCCGCGCCGGTGGGGTCCCCCCGGGGCCCTACAGCGGCGGGGGGGGGGGAGGCTGGGAGTGTTGTCAAGGGGAGGAGGGGGGCCGGGAGTGTGTCATGGGGAGGAGGGGGGCTGGGGAGGGGGTTGGGGGTGGGGGTGGGTGTTATAGGGAGAAGGGGAGCTGGGGGGGTGTCCGGGGGTGGTGGTGTCAGGGGGAGGAAGAAGGTCGGAGTGTGTAATGGGTGCGAGGGGGACTGGGGAGGGGGTTGGGGTGTGTGAGGGGGGAGTGTCGTGTGGAGGAGGGGGGCTGGGAGGGATGTCAGGGGGAGGAGGGGGGCTGGGAGGGGGATGGGGGTGGGTGTTATGGGGAGAAGGGCGGCTGGGGGGGTGTTAGGGGGAGGAGGGGGGCTGTGGTGTGGGTATCGTGGGAAGGAGGGGGGCTGGGGGGGGTGTCGGGGAGGGGGGTGGGGGTGGGTGTTATGGGGAGAAGGGGGACTGGGGGGGGTGTCGGGTGGAGGAGGGAGGCTGGGGGGGGAGGGAGGCTGGGGGGGGTGTCGGGGGGGAGGGAGGGCAGGGGGGTTGGTTAGGGGTGTCATGGGCTTTTTGGGGTGCGGAGGGGTGTGAGGTGCTTCCTGGGGGTCTTTGGGGTGAGGATGATGGTCCCTGGGGGGGCTTTGGGGTGACGAGGGGATGCTGGGGGGTAGAGAAGGGGGGTGAGGAGTTTCTTGGGGGTCTTTGGGGTGAAGATCCTGGCCCCTGGGGGACTTTGGGGTGCGGGGGGAGCAGAGGGTGGAGTGTGAGGAGCTTCTGGGGGTCTTTGGGCTGAAGGCACTGCTGGGTTCTGTTTATCTGCGGATTTCCAGGAAAACTGACGGATTTTCCTGGATTTTTTTGAGCTTCCTGTAGGGTAGGAATTCCTGTAACTTCCTTTTCCGTTTCCTTGCAGGGGCTCTTCCCGGGTGGAGGAAGCATGCGACATCTACGCGCGAGCCGCCAACATGTTCAAAATGGCCAAAAACTGGAGCGGTACGTGTGCGCCGACGTGCCCCGGGCGCGACAGTCCTCGCCTTCTGCTGCTCGGAGCAAGCTCCTCCGGGTTGGAAAGCCGGTGCAGGGTCAGAGTAAGGCTCCTCCGGGTTGGAAAGCCTGGGCAGGGCCAGAGTAAGGCTCCTCCGCGTCGGAAAGCCTGGGCAGGGCCAGAGTAAGGCTCCTCCGCGTCGGAAAGCCTGGGCAGGGCCAGAGTAAGGCTCCTCCGCGTCGGAAAGCCGGGCCAGGGCCAGAGTAAGGCTCCTCCGCGCCGGAAAGCCGGGCCAGGGCCAGAGTAAGGCTCCTCCGCGCCGGAAAGCCGGGCCAGGGCCAGAGTAAGGCTCCTCCGCGCCGGAAAGCCGGGCCAGGGCCAGAGTAAGGCTCCTCCGCGCCGGAAAGCCGGGCCAGGGCCAGAGTAAGGCTCCTCCGCGCCGGAAAGCCGGGCCAGGGCCAGAGTAAGGCTCCTCCGCGCCGGAAAGCCGGGCCAGGGCCAGAGTAAGGCTCCTCCGCGCCGGAAAGCCGGGCCAGGGCCAGAGTAAGGCTCCTCCGCGCCGGAAAGCCGGGCCAGGGCCAGAGTAAGGCTCCTCCGCGCCGGAAAGCCGGGCCAGGGCCAGAGTAAGGCTCCTCCGCGCCGGAAAGCCGGGCCAGGGCCAGAGTAAGGCTCCTCCGCGCCGGAAAGCCGGGCCAGGGCCAGAGTAAGGCTCCTCCGCGCCGGAAAGCCGGGCCAGGGCCAGAGTAAGGCTCCTCCGCGCCGGAAAGCCGGGCCAGGGCCAGAGTAAGGCTCCTCCGCGCCGGAAAGCCGGGCCAGGGCCAGAGTAAGGCTCCTCCGCGTCGGAAAGCCGGGCCAGGGCCAGAGTAAGGCTCCTCCGCGTCGGAAAGCCGGGCCAGGGCCAGAGTAAGGCTCCTCCGCGTCGGAAAGCCGGGCCAGGGCCAGAGTAAGGCTCCTCCGCGTCGGAAAGCCGGGCCAGGGCCAGAGTAAGGCTCCTCCGCGTCGGAAAGCCGGGCCAGGGCCAGAGTAAGGCTCCTCCGCGTCGGAAAGCCGGGCCAGGGCCAGAGTAAGGCTCCTCCGCGTCGGAAAGCCGGGCCAGGGCCAGAGTAAGGCTCCTCCGCGTCGGAAAGCCGGGCCAGGGCCAGAGTAAGGCTCCTCCGCGTCGGAAAGCCGGGCCAGGGCCAGAGTAAGGCTCCTCCGCGTCGGAAAGCCGGGCCAGGGCCAGAGTAAGGCTCCTCCGCGTCGGAAAGCCGGGCCAGGGCCAGAGTAAGGCTCCTCCGCGTCGGAAAGCCGGGCCAGGGCCAGAGTAAGGCTCCTCCGCGTCGGAAAGCCGGGCCAGGGCCAGAGTAAGGCTCCTCCGCGTCGGAAAGCCGGGCCAGGGCCAGAGTAAGGCTCCTCCGCGTCGGAAAGCCGGGCCAGGGCCAGAGTAAGGCTCCTCCGCGTCGGAAAGCCGGGCCAGGGCCAGAGTAAGGCTCCTCCGCGTCGGAAAGCCGGGCCAGGGCCAGAGTAAGGCTCCT
This sequence comes from Falco cherrug, assembly GCF_023634085.1. NCBI lineage: Eukaryota > Metazoa > Chordata > Aves > Falconiformes > Falconidae > Falco > Falco cherrug. The sequence continues at coordinate 48,487 of NW_026599286.1, forward strand.
CCGCGTCGGAAAGCCGGGCCAGGGCCAGAGTAAGGCTCCTCCGCGTCGGAAAGCCGGGCCAGGGCCAGAGTAAGGCTCCTCCGCGTCGGAAAGCCGGGCCAGGGCCAGAGTAAGGCTCCTCCGCGTCGGAGTGAGCCTCCTCTTGGTTGGAAAGCCGGCTTAGGATCGGCGCCAGCCTCCTCTGGGTTGGAGCAAGTCTTCTCTGGGTTGGAGCGAGCTCCTTCAGGGTGGAAAGCCGGCATAGGGTTGGAGTGAGCCTCCTCCGGGTCGGAAATCTGGCGCGGGGTCGGAGCAAGTCCACTCTAGGTTGGAGGAAGCTCCTCCGGGTCGGAGAGCCAGCGTAAGGTTGGAGCGAGTCCCCTCCGGGTCGGAAAGCCGGTGCAGGGTCAGAGCGAGTCCCCTCCGGGTCGGAAAGCCGGTGCAGGGTCAGAGCGAGTCCCCTCCGGGTCGGAAAGCCGGTGCAGGGTCAGAGCGAGTCCCCTCCGGGTCGGAAAGCCGGTGTAGGGTTGTAGCGAGTCTCCTCTGGGTTGGAGCGAGCTCCTCCGGGTTGGAAAGCCGGTGTAGGGTTGTAGCGAGTCCCCTCCGGGTGGGGTCCCCCCACCTTCCCCACCCCCTCCCCCACCTTCCCCCCTCCCCCCATCAAGGCTGACCCCCCCCCGTCCCTTTTGCAGCGGCCGGGAACGCTTTCTGCCGCGCGGCCCAGCTCCACCTGCAGCTGCAGAGCAAACACGACGCCGCCACCAACTTCGTGGATGCCGGCAACGCCTTCAAGAAAGCCGACCCCCAAGGTGACCCCCGCCACGCGCCCAACGCCCCCCACCCCCCCCACCCCTGGCGCTGCGTGTCCCCCCGTTTTGGGCAGGGGTGGGGGCTCCCGTTCCCTCCAGGCCCGCAGGAGCGAGCTGGGAGAACTGGGAGAACGGGTCACCCCCGAGCATGTGGCTTTGATGCCGTTGGAGCAGCTCCCATGTTCCCTAGAAGGGTGGAATGTTCCGGAACGGGAGTTGGGAGCGACCCCTCCTCAGCTGTCACCCCCGAGCACGTGGCTTCCCATGTTCCTTGGAGGGGTGGAATGTTCCGGAATGGGAACTGGGAGCAACCCCTCCTCAGCTGTCACCCCCGAGCATGTGGCTTCCCATGTTCCTTGGAGGGGTGGAATGTTCCGGAATGGGAGCTGGGAGCGACCCCTCCTCCTCAGCTGGAATTTCAGCCGGTATCGGTGGGATGTGGCGCCGAGGTCGCTGCCCCACCCCTCCCCCCCCCCAGTGTGGACCACCCCCCCGGTGGGCACAGGTGGCCCGTTGGGTTTGGGAAGGACCGTGGGGGTCGCTCCCGCCCCTCCCCCCCCCATCCTTCCCCACGGCAAAGCCCCAGCGGGGTTATCCGCACCGGATCAGTCCGGGGGATTTCCAGGGAAGATAATGAAATAACCTGAGAAAAAAAGAAATTTAATCCCGCGGGGGATTTATTTAATCTCCCGGAGATTTACGTGGCGATTATCCCACCCGCGCTGCCCTGGACCTGGGGTTTTCCCTCCGGGATGGCTCACGCTGAAAATTCCGGAATGGGAAAGCAGCGGCTGAGGCTCTCGGGTTGGGAAGGAAAAAATCCTTCCCAAATCGTTTCAGCTGTTTGAGTGACAGCTGTCAATCAGGCGGCAGGTCCCCAGCTGGCAGCAGCCAGGAAAAGATCCGTCTCTCCCCGGATCCTGGCATTTGGCTGCGGCAGTTCCTCCCACGCCGCTCCGGAATACGGCAAAAAACTGCAAAAAAACTGCAAAAAAACTGCGGCTTCAGCCGCTTCTCCAGCTCCCAGCCCAGCCCCCAGCGCCATTCCCTTGGGAAAAGCTGCCCCGAGGCCGGGATAAATCGCATCCAGCGGGATAAATCCCACCTCATGGTGGGTGGGGGGGGTGGGGCTGCCTCCCGAAGGAGCCCCGCATCCCAAAGGATGAGTCCCAAACGAGCTGGGCGGCATTCCCAGGGATGAATCCCCGCTGGGGGGGTGTGGGGGGGCTGCATCCCGGAGGATGAGTCCCAAACGAGCTGGGTGGCATTCCAAAGGGTGTATCCCGAAGGAGCCGGGGGCTGTGTCCCAAATGAGCCCTGTGTCCCAAACAAGCCACGGGCAGCAGCCCAAAGGATGTGTCCCAAAGGAGGGGGGGGCTGTATCCCAAAGGCTGTATCCCAAAGGAGGGGGGGGCTGTATCCCACAGGAGCGGGGGGGCTGTATCCCAAAGGATGTGTCCCAAAGGATCGGGGGGGCTGTATCCCAAAGGATGTGTCCCAAAGGAGGGGGGGGCTGTATCCCAAAGGATGTGTCCCACAGGAGGGGGGGGCTGTATCCCAAAGGATGTGTCCCAAAGGAGCGGGGGGGCTGTATCCCAAAGGATGTGTCCCAAAGGAGGGGGGGGCTGTATCCCAAAGGCTGTATCCCAAAGGAGGGGGGGCTGTATCCCAAAGGCTGTATCCCACAGGAGCGGGGGGGCTGTATCCCAAAGGATGTGTCCCAAAGGAGCGGGGGGGCTGTATCCCAAAGGCTGTATCCCAAAGGAGGGGGGGGCTGTATCCCAAAGGATGTGTCCCAAAGGAGGGGGGGGCTGTATCCCAAAGGAGGGGGGGGCTGTATCCCAAAGGATGTGTCCCAAAGGAGGGGGGGGGGCTGTACCCCAAAGGCTGTATCCCAAAGGCTGTATCCCAAAGGGGGGGCGGGGTGTATCCCAAACAATCCCTGCATCCCAAACAAAAGCTTTTTATTCCGGGAAATAAACGGCTTCACCGGTGTGGAGTGGCTGGGGGCTCTGCTACCCCCCACCCCCGGGGCCTGGGGACCCCCGTCCTCTTCCCCCCCCTCCCGGGATCAGCCCCCTCCCCCGGGATCAGCCCCCCAGGATCCCAATAATTGTGGGGTTTTTGGATTAACGTTGATCCTAGAGATATAAATACGATTTGGGGAGGGGGGGGGGGAGTTTGGGGGTGGCAGGCGGGACCCCTCTTCCAACCCCCCCGCCCCCGTTGCTGAGGGATTTATTTTTATTTTATTATTATTTTCCAGAGGCCATTAATTGTTTGATCAGAGCGATTGAGATCTACACGGACATGGTGAGCCCCCCTGACCCTCTTGGGGGGGGGGTGGGTGGTCCCCCTGGTCCTGTGGGGGTCCCTGTGGTTGGGAGGGGGGGGTCTCTCTGGTTAGGGGGTCCCTCTGGTTGTGTGGGGGTCCCTGTGGTTGGGGGGGGGCGTCCTTCTGGGCGTGGGGGGGGGTCCCTCTGGTCGAGGTCCCTCCGATTGGGGGATCCCCCTGGTCGTGGAGGGTCCCTCTGGTGTGCAGGGGGGGTCCCCGTGGTGTGTGTGGGGGGGGTCCCTCTGGTCGGGGGGGGTCCCTCTGGTCAGGGGGGGGGTCCCTCTGGTCGGGGGGGGGGTCTTTCTGGCTCGTCCGACCGTTTTTCCGCTCCCAGGGGCGGTTCACCATCGCGGCCAAGCACCACATCTCCATCGCCGAGATCTACGAGACGGAGCTGGTGGATATCGAGAAGGTAAAAACCCAGGGGAAAGCGGGAACGCCGCATCCCGGGACGCCGTCCTTAAGGAAAAAAAAAAAAAAACCAAAAAACACAAAAAAAAAATCCCGATGGCCTGGATGCCGCAGCGAGCCGAAGGGAAAAAAAAAAATTAATTAAAAAAAAAAAAAAAATAAAAAAAAGCACGGAGCTGCAGGGTTGCGTGGGCGTGTGGGAAGCGCAGGACCAGGTTGGCTGGAGCCATCTGGGAAGAACTTCCCGGCGGCTCCGGGGGCTGCGGATGCTCTTCCAGCCCCCGCAGCTCCGCATTCTGGCTCGGCTATTTTTTTTTTATTATTTTTTTTTTCCCCCTGCGGATCAAACCAGGTTCCTTCAAATTCCCCGTGTGCTGTGCGGCTCAAATTCCCGCTGCCGTTGGCTTCCCGAATGAATTTCGGGCTCTTCCCCACTCGTCTCCCGTGCCAGCTGCTCCCTGACGAGCTGCTGGGGGAATAACGGGGAGGGGGGGATGGGACGACCGGGATTTCCCCCCCCCCCCCCCAAGCTGGGCTGTGGGCAGCTCGGCTTGCCGAGATCCCATCGGGAAACCTCCCCATCCCCCATCCGCAGCGGGATGCCCCGGCCGGCATGAAAAACATTAAAAAAGAGCTGGGGGGGGGGGGATGGGAGGGGGTGGTGACCCCTCGCCCATCCGGTCGTGGCTCCGGGCTCACCTCGGCGGGGGGCGGCCGGCCGGTGGCTGGGAGCTGGGCACGGTGGCTGGGAGCTGGGCACGGCAGCCAGCACAGATGGCAGCGTGGGCAGCGCGGGCAGCGCCAGCAGCGTGGGCAGTGTGAGCTGTGGGCGGTCTGGGCAGCGTGGGCAGTGAGAAGCGTGGGCACTGGGCAGGGTGGGCAGGGGGCTGGGGGCAGGGGGCAGTGTGGGCAGCGTGGGCAGTGAGAAGCGTGGGCACTGGGCAGTGTGGGCAGGGGGCTGGGGGCAGTGGGCAGGGAGCAGGGGGCTGGGGGCAGTGGGCAGGGGGCAGAGGGGGCTGGGGGCAGGGGGCTGGGGGCAGGGGGCAGAGGGGGCAGGGGGCAGAGGGGGCAGGGGGCAGAGGGGGCTGGGGGCAGGGGGCTGGGGGCAGGGGGCTGGGGGCAGGGGGCAGAGGGGGCTGGGGGCTGGGGGCTGGGGGCAGGGGGCTGGGGGCAGGGGGCTGGGGGCAGGGGGCTGGGGGCAGAGGGGGCAGGGGGCTGGGGGCAGTGAGAAGTGTGGGCAGGGGGCTGGGGGCAGGGGGCAGTGGGCAGGGGCAGGGGGCAGAGGGGGCAGTGGGCAGGGGGCACTGGGCAGAGGGGGCAGGGGGCAGTGTGGGCAGGGGGCTGGGGGCAGTGGGCAGAGGGGGCAGGGGGCAGAGGGGGCAAGGGGCAGGGGGCTGGGGGCACTGGGCAGGGGGCAGAGGGGGCTGGGGGCAGGGGGCAGAGGGGGCTGGGGGCAGGGGGCTGGGGGCAGGGGGCTGGGGGCAGGGGGCTGGGGGCAGGGGGCAGAGGGGGCTGGGGGCAGTGTGGGCAGGGGGCAGGGGGCTGGGGGCAGGGGGCTGGGGGCAGTGTGGGCAGGGGGCAGTGTGGGCAGGGGGCAGAGGGGGCTGGGGGCAATGGGCAGGGGGCTGGGGGCAGGGGGCAGTGTGGGCAGCGTGGGCAGTGAGAAGCGTGGGCACTGGGCAGTGTGGGCAGGGGGCAAGGGGCAGGGGGCTGGGGGCAGGGAGCAGGGGGCTGGGGGCAGGGGGTAGGGGCTGGGGGCAGGGGGCAGTGGGCAGGGGGCAGAGGGGGCTGGGGGCAGGGGGCTGGGGGCAGGGGGCAGAGGGGGCAGGGGGCAGGGGGCAGGGGGCAGGGGGCAGAGGGGGCTGGGGGCAGGGGGCTGGGGGCAGGGGGCTGGGGGCAGGGGGCAGAGGGGGCTGGGGGCAGGGGGCTGGGGGCAGGGGGCTGGGGGCAGGGGGCAGAGGGGGCTGGGGGCAGTGTGGGCAGGGGGCAGGGGGCTGGGGGCAGGGGGCTGGGGGCAGTGTGGGCAGGGGGCAGTGTGGGCAGGGGGCTGGGGGGCAGGGGGCAGAGGGGGCTGGGGGCAGGGGGCTGGGGGCAGGGGGCTGGGGGCAGGGGGCAGGGGGCAGTGGGCAGGGGGCAGAGGGGGCTGGGGGCAGGGGGCTGGGGGCAGGGGGCTGGGGGCAGGGGGCAGAGGGGGCTGGGGGCAGGGGGCTGGGGGCAGGGGGCTGGGGGCAGGGGGCAGAGGGGGCTGGGGGCAGTGTGGGCAGGGGGCAGGGGGCTGGGGGCAGGGGGCTGGGGGCAGTGTGGGCAGGGGGCAGGGGCTGGGGGCAGTGTGGGCAGGGGGCAGAGGGGGCTGGGGGCAATGGGCAGGGGGCTGGGGGCAGGGGGCAGTGGGCAGGGGGCAGAGGGGGCAGGGGGCAGGGGCAGGGGGCAGTGAGAAGTGTGGGCAGGGGGCTGGGGGCAGGGGGCAGGGGCAGGGGGCAGCAGCGTGGGTGGCCAGGAGCGGAGCTGCCTGGGGAGGGGTCTCCCGTTGCCGCAGCCCCCCCCGCGTGTTTTTCTCCCCCTTCCCCTCCCCCCAGGCCATCGCCCACTACGAGCAGGCGGCCGATTACTACAAGGGGGAAGAATCCAACAGGTACCCGGGCTCGGCGCTGGGGGGGGGGGGGGGGGGGGGCACCTCGGGGGGACCCCGCTTCCCAGCGGCGGGGGGGGGGGAGGGGCGTGCCAGCAGCGCTTCCCGGAATTTTCCCGCTTTTCCTTCCGCCGCAGCTCGGCCAACAAGTGCTTGCTGAAGGTGGCCGCCTACGCGGCGCAGCTGGAGCAGTACCAGAAAGCCGTGGAGATCTACGAGCAGGTCCGTGCCCCCCACCCCTGGCGCGGGGGGGTGGCTTTGGGTGCTGGGGGACACCCCCCCCCCTCCCCCAATACCTAAGGAGGGGGAGGGGAAGGTGTGAGACCCCCCCCTCCCCCCCCGCTCCGGCTCCCGCAGGTGGGCACGGGCGCCATGGACAGCCCCCTCCTCAAGTACAGCGCCAAGGAGTATTTCTTCAAGGCGGCGCTCTGCCACTTCTGCATCGACATGCTCAACGCCAAGGTGGGCTGGGGGGGTGGGGGAGGGGCTGGGGGGTGGGGGGGGCTGGGGGGCTCCCCTGCCCCCCCCAGAGAGCTGCACCCCACTGGGGTGCTCCTCTTCATCACCTGCTGCTCCTCCTCCTCTTCACTGTCTGCTCCTCATCCTCCTCGTGGCCATCTTCCTCCTCCTCCTCCTCCTCATCGTGGCCATCTTCCTCCTCCTCCTCCTCCTCATCGTGGCCATCTTCCTCCTCCTCCTCATCGTGGCCATCTTCCTCCTCCTCCTCATTGTGGACATCTTCCTCCTCCTCCTCCTCCTCATTGTGGACATCTTCCTCCTCCTCCTCCTCCTCATTGTGGACATCTTCCTCCTCCTCCTCCTCCTCATTGTGGACATCTTCCTCCTCCTCCTCCTCCTCATCGTGGACATCTTCCTCCTCCTCCTCCTCCTCATCGTGGACATCTTCCTCCTCCTCCTCCTCCTCATCGTGGACATCTTCCTCCTCCTCCTCCTCCTCATTGTGGACATCTTCCTCCTCCTCCTCCTCCTCATTGTGGACATCTTCCTCCTCCTCCTCCTCCTCATCGTGGACATCTTCCTCCTCCTCCTCCTCCTCATCGT